>NC_080685.1:2500-7500 GCF_030445035.2 Dasypus novemcinctus | reverse complement strand
TAGGGTTAGGGTTAGGGTTAGGGTTAGGGGTTAGGGTTAGGGTTAGGGTTAGGGTTAGGGTTAGGGTTAGGGTTAGGGTTAGGGTTAGGGTTAGGGTTAGGGTTAGGGTTAGGGTTAGGGTTAGGGTTAGGGTTAGGGTTAGGGTTAGGGTTAGGGTTAGGGTTAGGGTTAGGGTTAGGGTTAGGGTTAGGGTTAGGTTAGGGTTAGGGTTAGGGTTAGGGTTAGGGTTAGGGTTAGGGTTAGGGTTAGGGTTAGGGTTAGGGTTAGGGTTAGGGTTAGGGTTAGGGTTAGGGTTAGGGTTAGGGTTAGGGTTAGGGTTAGGGTTAGGGTTAGGGTTAGGGTTAGGGTTAGGGTTAGGGTTAGGGTTAGGGTTAGGGTTAGGGTTAGGGTTAGGGTTAGGGTTAGGGTTAGGGTTAGGGTTAGGGTTAGGGTTAGGGTTAGGGGTTAGGGTTAGGGTTAGGGTTAGGGTTAGGGTTAGGGTTAGGGTTAGGGTTAGGGTTAGGGTTAGGGTTAGGGTTAGGGTTAGGGTTAGGGTTAGGGTTAGGGTTAGGGTTAGGGTTAGGGTTAGGGTTAGGGTTAGGGTTAGGGTTAGGGTTAGGGTTAGGGTTAGGGTTAGGGTTAGGGTTAGGGTTAGGGTTAGGGTTAGGGTTAGGGTTAGGGTTAGGGTTAGGGTTAGGGTTAGGGTTAGGGTTAGGGTTAGGTTAGGGTTAGGGTTAGGGTTAGGGTTAGGGTTAGGGTTAGGGTTAGGGTTAGGGTTAGGGTTAGGGTTAGGGTTAGGGTTAGGGTTAGGGTTAGGGTTAGGGTTAGGGTTAGGGTTAGGGTTAGGGTTAGGGTTAGGGTTAGGGTTAGGGTTAGGGTTAGGGTTAGGGTTAGGGTTAGGGTTAGGGTTAGGGTTAGGGTTAGGGTTAGGGTTAGGGTTAGGGTTAGGGTTAGGGTTAGGGTTAGGGTTAGGGTTAGGGTTAGGGTTAGGGTTAGGGTTAGGGTTAGGGTTAGGGTTAGGGTTAGGGTTAGGGTTAGGGTTAGGGTTAGGGTTAGGGTTAGGGTTAGGGTTAGGGTTAGGGTTAGGGTTAGGGTTAGGGTTAGGGTTAGGGTTAGGGTTAGGGTTAGGGTTAGGGTTAGGGTTAGGGTTAGGGTTAGGGTTAGGGTTAGGGTTAGGGTTAGGGTTAGGGTTAGGGTTAGGGTTAGGGTTAGGGTTAGGGTTAGGTTAGGGTTAGGGTTAGGGTTAGGGTTAGGGTTAGGGTTAGGGTTAGGGTTAGGGTTAGGGTTAGGGTTAGGGTTAGGGTTAGGGTTAGGGTTAGGGTTAGGGTTAGGGTTAGGGTTAGGGTTAGGGTTAGGGTTAGGGTTAGGGTTAGGGTTAGGGTTAGGGTTAGGGTTAGGGTTAGGGTTAGGGTTAGGGTTAGGGTTAGGTTAGGGTTAGGGTTAGGGTTAGGGTTAGGGTTAGGGTTAGGGTTAGGGTTAGGGTTAGGGTTAGGGTTAGGGTTAGGGTTAGGGTTAGGGTTAGGGTTAGGGTTAGGGTTAGGGTTAGGGTTAGGGTTAGGGTTAGGTTAGGGTTGTAGGGTTAGGGTTAGGGTTAGGGTTAGGGTTAGGGTTAGGGTTAGGGTTAGGGTTAGGGTTAGGGTTAGGGTTAGGGTTAGGGTTAGGGTTAGGGTTAGGGTTAGGGTTAGGGTTAGGGTTAGGTTAGGGTTAGGGTTAGGGTTAGGGTTAGGGTTAGGGTTAGGGTTAGGGTTAGGGTTAGGGTTAGGGTTAGGGTTAGGGTTAGGGTTAGGGTTAGGGTTAGGGTTAGGGTTAGGGTTAGGGTTAGGGTTAGGGTTAGGGTTAGGGTTAGGGTTAGGGTTAGGGTTAGGTTAGGGTTAGGTTAGGGTTAGGGTTAGGGTTAGGGTTAGGGTTAGGGTTAGGGTTAGGGTTAGGGTTAGGGTTAGGGTTAGGGTTAGGGTTAGGGTTAGGGTTAGGGTTAGGGTTAGGGTTAGGGTTAGGGTTAGGGTTAGGGTTAGGGTTAGGGTTAGGGTTAGGGTTAGGGTTAGGGTTAGGGTTAGGGTTAGGGTTAGGGTTAGGGTTAGGGTTAGGGTTAGGGTTAGGGTTAGGGTTAGGGTTAGGGTTAGGGTTAGGGTTAGGGTTAGGTTAGGGTTAGGGTTAGGGTTAGGGTTAGGGTTAGGGTTAGGGTTAGGGTTAGGGTTAGGGTTAGGGTTAGGGTTAGGGTTAGGGTTAGGGTTAGGGTTAGGGTTAGGGTTAGGGTTAGGGTTAGGGTTAGGGTTAGGGTTAGGGTTAGGGTTAGGGTTAGGGTTAGGGTTAGGGTTAGGGTTAGGGTTAGGGTTAGGGTTAGGGTTAGGGTTAGGGTTAGGGTTAGGGTTAGGGTTAGGGTTAGGGTTAGGGTTAGGGTTAGGGTTAGGGTTAGGGTTAGGGTTAGGGTTAGGGTTAGGGTTAGGGTTAGGGTTAGGGTTAGGGTTAGGTTAGGGTTAGGGTTAGGTTAGGGTTAGGGTTAGGGTTAGGGTTAGGGTTAGGGTTAGGGTTAGGGTTAGGGTTAGGGTTAGGGTTAGGGTTAGGGTTAGGGTTAGGGTTAGGGTTAGGGTTAGGGTTAGGGTTAGGGTTAGGGTTAGGGTTAGGGTTAGGGTTAGGGTTAGGGTTAGGGTTAGGGTTAGGGTTAGGGTTAGGGTTAGGGTTAGGGTTAGGGTTAGGGTTAGGGTTAGGGTTAGGGTTAGGGTTAGGGTTAGGGTTAGGGTTAGGGTTAGGGTTAGGGTTAGGGTTAGGGTTAGGGTTAGGGTTAGGGTTAGGGTTAGGGTTAGGGTTAGGGTTAGGTTAGGGTTAGGGTTAGGGTTAGGGTTAGGGTTAGGGTTAGGGTTAGGGTTAGGGTTAGGGTTAGGGTTAGGGTTAGGGTTAGGGTTAGGGTTAGGGTTAGGGTTAGGGTTAGGGTTAGGGTTAGGGTTAGGGTTAGGGTTAGGGTAGGGTTAGGGTTAGGGTTAGGGTTAGGGTTAGGGTTAGGGTTAGGGTTAGGGTTAGGGTTAGGGTTAGGGTTAGGGTTAGGGTTAGGGTTAGGGTTAGGGTTAGGGTTAGGGTTAGGGTTAGGGTTAGGGTTAGGGTTAGGGTTAGGGTTAGGGTTAGGGTTAGGGTTAGGGTTAGGGTTAGGGTTAGGGTTAGGTTAGGGTTAGGGTTAGGGTTAGGGTTAGGGTTAGGGTTAGGGTTAGGGTTAGGGTTAGGGTTAGGGTTAGGGTTAGGGTTAGGGTTAGGGTTAGGGTTAGGGTTAGGGTTAGGGTTAGGGTTAGGGTTAGGGTTAGGGTTAGGGTTAGGGTTAGGGTTAGGGTTAGGGTTAGGGTTAGGGTTAGGGTTAGGGTTAGGGTTAGGGTTAGGGTTAGGGTTAGGGTTAGGGTTAGGGTTAGGGTTAGGGTTAGGGTTAGGGTTAGGGTTAGGGTTAGGGTTAGGGTTAGGGTTAGGGTTAGGGTTAGGGTTAGGGTTAGGGTTAGGGTTAGGGTTAGGGTTAGGGTTAGGGTTAGGGTTAGGGTTAGGGTTAGGGTTAGGGTTAGGGTTAGGGTTAGGGTTAGGGTTAGGGTTAGGGTTAGGGTTAGGGTTAGGGTTAGGGTTAGGGTTAGGGTTAGGGTTAGGGTTAGGGTTAGGGTTAGGGTTAGGGTTAGGGTTAGGGTTAGGGTTAGGGTTAGGGTTAGGGTTAGGGTTAGGGGTTAGGGTTAGGGTTAGGGTTAGGGTTAGGGTTAGGGTTAGGGTTAGGGTTAGGGTTAGGGTTAGGGTTAGGGTTAGGGTTAGGGTTAGGGTTAGGGTTAGGGTTAGGGTTAGGGTTAGGGTTAGGGTTAGGGTTAGGGTTAGGGTTAGGGTTAGGGTTAGGGTTAGGGTTAGGTTAGGGTTAGGGTTAGGGTTAGGGTTAGGGTTAGGGTTAGGGTTAGGGTTAGGGTTAGGGTTAGGGTTAGGGTTAGGGTTAGGGTTAGGGTTAGGGTTAGGGTTAGGGTTAGGGTTAGGGTTAGGGTTAGGGTTAGGGTTAGGTTAGGGTTAGGGTTAGGGTTAGGGTTAGGGTTAGGGTTAGGGTTAGGGTTAGGGTTAGGGTTAGGGTTAGGGTTAGGGTTAGGGTTAGGGTTAGGGTTAGGGTTAGGGTTAGGGTTAGGGTTAGGGTTAGGGTTAGGGTTAGGGTTAGGGTTAGGGTTAGGGGTTAGGGTTAGGGTTAGGGGTTAGGGTTAGGGTTAGGGTTAGGGTTAGGGTTAGGGTTAGGGTTAGGGTTAGGGTTAGGGTTAGGGTTAGGGTAGGGTTAGGGTTAGGGTTAGGGTTAGGGTTAGGGTTAGGGTTAGGGTTAGGGTTAGGGTTAGGGTTAGGGTTAGGGTTAGGGTTAGGGTTAGGGTTAGGGTTAGGGTTAGGGTTAGGGTTAGGGTTAGGGTTAGGGTTAGGGTTAGGGTTAGGGTTAGGGTTAGGGTTAGGGTTAGGGTTAGGGTTAGGGTTAGGGTTAGGGTTAGGGTTAGGGTTAGGGTTAGGGTTAGGGTTAGGGTTAGGGTTAGGGTTAGGGTTAGGGTTAGGGTTAGGGTTAGGGTTAGGGTTAGGGTTAGGGTTAGGGTTAGGGTTAGGGTTAGGGTTAGGGTTAGGGTTAGGGTTAGGGTTAGGGTTAGGGTTAGGGTTAGGGTTAGGGTTAGGGTTAGGGTTAGGGTTAGGGTTAGGGTTAGGGTTAGGGTTAGGGTTAGGGTTAGGGTTAGGGTTAGGGTTAGGGTTAGGGTTAGGGTTAGGGTTAGGGTTAGGGTTAGGGTTAGGGTTAGGGTTAGGTTAGGTTAGGGTTAGGGTTAGGGTTAGGGTTAGGGTTAGGGTTAGGGTTAGGGTTAGGGTTAGGGTTAGGGTTAGGGTTAGGGTTAGGGTTAGGGTTAGGTTAGGGTTAGGGTTAGGGTTAGGGTTAGGGTTAGGGTTAGGGTTAGGGTTAGGGTTAGGGTTAGGGTTAGGGTTAGGGTTAGGGTTAGGGTTAGGGTTAGGTTAGGGTTAGGGTTAGGGTTAGGGTTAGGGTTAGGGTTAGGGTTAGGGTTAGG
>NW_026688132.1:300000-416051 GCF_030445035.2 Dasypus novemcinctus | reverse complement strand
CAGCGCCCCCGCCCCCCACTCCCCCGCAGCAACACTCTCTCCCATCATCATGACACATCCATTGCACCTGGTAAGTTCATCTCTGAGCATCACTGCACCCCATAGTCAATGGTCCACATCATAGCCCAGACTCTCTCACGTTCCATCCAGTGGGCCCTGGGGGGATCTACAATGTCCCGTAATTGTCCGTGAAGCACTATCCAGGACAACTCCCCGTCCCGAAAACGCCTCCACATCTCCTCTCTTCCTCCCGTTCCCCACACCCAGCAGCCACCATGGCTACCGTTCCCACACCCATTCCACATTTTCTCTGTGGACATTGGATTGGTTGTGTCCATTGCACACCTATGTCAAGTGAGGGCTTAGATTCCACATGGGCACTGGATGCACTCCTCCCGCTTCCAGTTGTAGACACTCTAGGCTCCATGTTGTGGTGGTTGACCTTCTTCAACTCCACGTTAGCTGAGTGGAGTAAGTCCAGTAAATCAAAGTGTAGGAGCTGAAGTCTGTTGAGGCTCTGGGCCTGGGTGTCATATTATCAGTCCAGAGATTCAAATCCCCTACATATATCTTAAACCCAGCACCAACTACAATTCCAGTAAAGTAGCATGCAAGTCTTGTGAAAAGAGATCCCCTCTGAGTCCAATTCCATCACGCAGAAACACCAGCTCCAAAGAAGGGCCATCTGTCATGGCAGTGAACCCCTTCTGCCATGACCATAGAACCCGTGGGTCTCTTTATCCCTCAAAAGAACCAATACCTGGGGTTGTATCTACCTTATCTGTCTCTTAGACTCTGTTCAGTTGTACATAGGGGTATTCCTTCTGACAACCTCCAGACTCTTTTTTAGAGGCTCACAGCCTTATAATCTCATTTCTCCTTTCCATTTCCCCCTTACATTAGGTCAAACAGCCTCCCGAAGTCATGTTATTATATGTAGACAGGTATATTCTGCTGTTCCGCATTGAATCTTTAATTCAAGGTCATTTTCTAGTTGCTTCTTCAGCTGGTATGTGGTAGTGATCCCTCGGTGCCAGGGAGGCTCATCCCCGGGTGTCGTGTCCCACGCTGGGGGGAATGCATCGCATCTACACGCTGAGTTTGGCTGTGAGAGTGGCCACATTGGAGTAACATGAAGGCTGTCAGGAGGAAACCCCCAGGCACAATGCTACTCTAGGCCTTGTTCTTATTGCAGGTGTATAGGCTCAAAAGTGCAGCCATTAGTATCAAGAGCCCACTGTTGGGCCGTCCTTCCTTCCTGGTTCTTGCCGTTGCACCTGGAGGATTGCCGCTGCTCTCCCAGGGCCCACAACAGTGACCCCCCGGCCAGGAGCCCAGTACCCCCCCACCTGTTGTTTTTAATTGTTTCCACTATGAGTATATGTAGACATTACCATATACCCTGGGCAAATGCCCTGTATAACTCCCTGTCAACCATATATATCCTGTCAATAACATCCCATATCAGTATTCCTCCACTGCCATTGTTGAACCACTCTGTGATCCAAAACTTCCCGTAAAGTGAATCCCAACATAATGTCAGCTTCAGAAGAGTCTTAGATCACCGAAATTCATATATACAATATACAGTATTTCCCCAGATCCACCATAAAACCTTTTCCCTTCCACAGCAATAATCTTTTAACTTATTCATATCATATTTCCTGAAACTGATGTACAGATTCCGAAACTATAGTTTTCAAACAAGGTGACATTTGTGCTTACTATGTGTTCCATACTTTAGGTTGTACAGTTTTCTAAATTTTTTAGTTATCCTATGTTTTGTCTTATGGTTTTCATTATTAGTCTGTCGTCCCCTATATGTTTTTGGTGTAATATTAGCTGTTTTATATTCATCCTCGTGTACTCTCACATAACTCCTGCCTGTGACCTCTTGTTTGTTGATTGTCCCTTTTGTTAATATTTCATGGCCGTGTGTATCTCTTCTTACTTTTTTGCATTTATAGTCTGTTTTGTCCAATATTAGGATAGCTACCCCTGCTCTTTTTTGGTTACCATTTGGATGGAGTATCTTTTTCCGACCTTTCGCTTTCAGGTCTCTGGTTTGGCATACAGTGTGTTTACGTATTGCTTGGCTGAGCAGCCTTGGTATAAATTTCCCCTGAAGAGTGACACTGATGGAGAGGAGAGGGGAGGGTCTTGGACTCTGGGATGGCAGAGGTGATACCACACTTGGGACATGTGATGAGCGGGAGTTGTGAAGGAAAGAGGTTGACATAATGATTTTATGATATTATATGATTTAATGATTCATTATGACCCCTACCCTCAACACTGTCCAGTACCGACAGCTGCATATCAAGAAATGGCAGCTTCCTGGTGCTCTTCTTTTTTTCTCTCTAATAACTTTTTTAAAAAAGATTTGATTTATTTCTTTCTCTCCCTTCCTCCTCCCCCCGCCCCATTGTCTGCTGTCCCTGTCTGTTCCCCGTGTGTTCTTAGCAGCACTGGGAAACTGCGTCTCTTTTTTTGTTGCGTCATCTTGCTGCATCAGCTGTGTGTGTGGCGCCAATCCTTGGCGGGATGCACTTTATTCACGTGGGGCGGCTCTCCTTGTGGGGCGCGCTCCTTCTGTATGGGGCACCCCTACCTGGGGGCCCCCGTGCGTGGCGCAGCACTCCTTGTGCGCGGCGGCACTGCGTGTCGGCCAGCTTACCCCACGGGTCAGGAGGCCCTGGTGATTGAACCCTGAACCCTCCGTAAGTAGAGGGACGCTGTAGCAGTTGAGACACATCTGCTTCCTGCCATTTTTTTTGGTAAAGCCACTAGCAACCTTTACCTTTGCCTTTAAATTAAAAAAAAAAAGATTGTTTGGTTTAAAAAGCATACATTTTTTTACTTTAGTAAATTTTAACCTAAAACAGTTATAAAAAATACTCTAAAATATAATAAAACCCGTTATATTTATTTTAATTTTAATATTAGAAAATAAAAAAAGGAACTTATCCATTCACTCATTCCAAGTGATCACTGCAAGTACATTTTCCTTCAGGCTTTGTTTTCGTTGGTATTTTACATACATATTATTACAGAATTTTATGTAACCTCAGTTTGGGACAAGGTGCCATGGGGTGACCTGGGCCCTGAACAGGCCTCCACTGGGGCAGAGGGCCCTCAGCACTTGGGCAGCTCCCAGTCGCGCCTGCTGAGTACCCACTAGATAGAAAGCTGGGCCAGAGGTGCTCCCCTGCTTGCATGGGGGGGCACCCCAGAGTGCCTCTGTCTTTATTATGGGTTGCATCGTGGCCTCCCACAATGACATGTCAGGTCCTAATCTCCTACACTATGGCTGTGAACTCATTTATGAACATGACCTTCAAAGATCCCATTCACGACAGTGAAGCCAGTCTGCATAAGGGTGGACCTCAACTCAGTACGACTGGAGTGCTTATGAGTAGAGGAAATTGGGACCCACTCAGGAGTGGGAGACAGAGAAGAGATGGCCAGGTGGTGGAGGCAGGGATGCAGTTGTGCATTGCTGGCAACCTGCCACAAGAATGCTGCTGACCGTAAAAGTGATCCTGCTGACATGCCGATTTTGGACATCTAGCCTCTCACCCTGCAAGACCATAAATTCCTGTTGTTTAAGGCAGTGAGGCAGTGGTATTTGTTAGAGCAGCCCAGCAAGTGAAGAGTGTTAATGTAACCTTTCCCCTGGAAAGCTTACCCTGAGGCAGTCAAGGCCACCCCAAACTCTCCACCCCTCTCAGTACTTAACTGGTGAAACTCCTTGTTGACCTTAAGGTGATTGGGAGGGCAGGGATCAGTCCTGCAGGACTGATGTTGAACAGTTCCAAGCACACACTTCACCAGAATGCATTGGGAATGGACATGTGGCCTTACAGTAGAGCCCTCTCCTCGTCTCTGTTGGCTGAAAGTGACTCTAGTGGCCTGGAGAGTCTGGTACAAGTCCCCGGCTTCCTCCATGTTGGAGTCGTGGCTTGAGCCCAGTCTAGGTCAGCAGTCACACCTGCGTGGAAAGAAGCCTGTCCCTACCTTCACTGTGAATTTAAAGTAGCCCTGCTTCCTCTTACGCTGGAGGCATTGTTTAAATGAAGGCTGCCAGTCTCTTTCTGAGTTGTGCGGGTCCAATCTTCAGCTGTACTTCATCCAGCCAAATTTACTCATCAGTGACTGAAGTAGGCACCCAGTCATTTCTTCCTCCCCTGTTTATGGGAAATGAAGCTTCCAACTCCATCCAGGAACTAGTTCCCAAGGCATCTTGCCCTGCCAGTGGGAACTGGGCACCAGGCTCCGCAGCATGTAGTGCTTTCCTCATGAATCTTCAGTGCAGATATGCAGTCTCCTCCTCCCGTTCTTCCAAGGATCTTGTAGAATGCTCTTCAGGCCTCCTGGGTCCCACAAACAGGTTGAATTGCCAGGTAGCTCTGGATGATTCTTAACTGCCCTGAAGGGAACTCCCTACTCTGCCAACATCTTACCCTTGTTACAGTACACGTATTCTCCAGGTTCCCTATTAAGGAAACTAATTAGTGCATTTCATGCAACCATTGATTTAGTGATTCCATGAGTGGATATAACTATCAGTACTCTGGTGGAGCTTTGGAAACCATCACAATTGCTCTTTTGTCCACAATATTTTCCTCTACCTGAGGATGGGTGGGATCAAGGGAGTTCACTTCTGCCCAGTGGTGTATCAAAAATTGGGAATAGAGCTCACTGAGAGCAATCTGAAATGGGAGGTGAAACTTCATCATGAGGAGATTGTTGTTGTTGTAGCTTCATTCAAATTTAGTGCTAATTTGGCCCCAGCATTGATTCAAGTATTCAGCTAAGTTCTGGGAGCTTGTCAAGACTGGAAACACCAGAGCACCTACCCAGATATTAGTTGCATCATAGTCATCAGACTGTGCAGATTTTTTAATTTTTATTTATTTATTCATTTTCTTTTTAAAAAGTTACTTTGATTACGTGAATGTTACATAAAATTATAGGGGTTTCTCACATACCCCAATCCCTACACCTCCCACATTTTCCCATATTAGCAGTATCCATCATTTGCATGGTCTGTATCTATCACTGCAATGTCATGCAGGCAATGCCGAAGTCCCAAAATTACCCCGGTATTACACCTGATTTTCCCTCTCCCTGCCCTCAGAACCTCCTGTGACCCCTGCCTCCACATCAGTCATATAAGTTCTTACATTGCTAGAATCACAGTAAGTCTATAGTCGATTATCAGTAATTCTATTTTAGTGCATAGTTCACTCCTCAATCCTGAGTATTCTGGGATGGTGATGCCCACTCCACATCTAATTGAGAGGGGGCTTTGATTCCGTAGGGCAGATGGATGGGACTCTCTTGCTTGTAGTTATTTGTAGACTCTCAGTTCCGTGGGATGGTTGTTGTCCATCATCATCTCCTTCTTTGTTGTCCTAGGTGAGTCCAATGAACTAGAGAGTAGGTGTTGCAACTCTGATGAGATTCAGGACCCAGCTGATACAGAGGCAGCAGAAAGATTGAAGTCTCTTAGACATATGCTATACTAATTATAGGTTCAAATAGAAGGGTCAGAAAAGCCATGTGTAGGGAAACCACAACCTAGTCCAACTCTTTCACACTGGGGAGCATAAGTTCTAAAGTACGGCCCATTGTCAAGGCAACAAATTCCTCAGCTCTCTGCCCTGACTTTAGTGTCTGCATGTCTCCAGAGCCAGCAGTAGCCCTGCTACTTGAGGTAGTATTTACTTTGGCAGTCAGTGAGATCCTGCTGAAATTTGCATTAGCATAACCTCTAGAATGACCTTTGACCCACTTTGAAGTGTTCAGCCACATAAACTCATTTTTCTTTAACTTTTCCCCCTTTGATCACAGTCTTTCTCCAGTTGCATTGCCAGTTGGTGCTTGGTAGTAATCCCTCGGTGCCAGGGATGCTCAACCCTGGAGTCATGTCTCACGCTGGGGGAAGTTTTCTCAGGTGTTTCATTTTTATTTTTTCTTAACAATTTTCATTTATATCTCTCCCTTTCTCCCCACCCCCCAGTTGTCTGCTCTCTGTGTCCATTCACTGTGTGTTCTTCGGTGTCCGCTTGCGTTCTTGTCAGCGACACCAGGAGTCTGTGTTTCTTTTTGTTGCATCATCTTGCTGTGTTAGCTCTCTGAGTGTGTGCGGCTCTCTTCTGGGGCAGGCTGTACATTTTTTTGCATGGGGCAGCTCTCCTTACAGGGCATACTCCTTGAAGTGGGGCCCCCCTACGTGGGGGACACCACCGTGTGGCACGGCATTCCTTGTGCGCATCATCACTACACATGGGTCAGCTCACCAAAGGGGCAGGATGCCCTGGGTTTGGACCCTGGACCTCACATGTGGTAGGCGGACGCTCTGTCAGTTAAGCCAAATCCACTTCCTCTAATCTGTTTTTAATCTCATCCATCATGTCTTTAATTCTCATAAGCTCTGTTACTTTTCTTTGCTTGCTGTTAGATAGTTCTTTAAACTCACCCAGTGTTTTCTTAATATCCTTAATTCTTCAGTCATATTTTCCTTTAACTCCTTGAATTGATTTAGGAGATTTCTGTGATTATTATGGATTCATTGCCTCAAATCCTGTATTTCCTCAGGATATTTGGTTTGTTCCTTTGACTCGCCCATCTCCTCCTGTTTCCTAGTATGGCTTGTAATTTTTTGGTGATGTCTTGGCATCTGAATATGTCTGCGAATTTATGCCGATGGCAAATTTCTTTTGTTACTTAGCGTTTTTTATCACAGCTCTTCTTTGATTTTTGGTTCCGCTTTTTCTAAGTCTCGAAAATTGCCTAGTTTGTGTTATCAAAATTGACCAGAGATCACTGTACATACAGGGCAACACCTATTCCAGTGATGAAAAGCAAAACGTCAAAACATTTTTTTATGATATTTTTCATTTTTTAATACCCCAGTTTATTTTTACTTTTAGTTTTTCTAAATTATTATGTATTCTATTTCTTATCATTAAACCTGTCGTAACTATTTCATTTTCCTATTTATTGGCAGTATATTAGTCTTCACTTTTGAAGTTTTGGATCACAGTTTCCAGTCCGGCCAGCAGTTGGCACTCATCAGTGAAATAGTTCTTTCAACTTCCGCTTTGAGTGCGTTTAGTCTGGACGGTGCCAAGATTTAAAGGAAGCTCTCCTGGGCAAATTCACTGAAGAGAAGCTCTCCAACTCACCCTCCCTCTTCCCTTGTGACAGTTGACAGGGAGGAAGGCATCTGTTTCCCTCTAGGTCAGCTGCAGTGAGGCAGGGGTTTTATCCAGGTTTAAAGTCTCGATGGTGGGTAGAGGGAGCCCTTCCTGGTCTCCATTCAGGTTTAGTAACTCATGTTTGTTTTTTCAGGTCCTTTGACTTTCTGTGCCTTGTACCCCTAGCGTTGTGCAACACTGTCCTGGTCTGCTGACCGCAGAGAAGGTCCCGCACACAGTTTTTGGCCCTTCCTCTATTGTTTTTTCATGAGAGAGTTGAGCCCTGCCTTCCTACTCTGGTACCAGCTTCCCAGAACCTGTCCAATTTGTTTTATTTTTGATCCTTCGTTAAGATCTGTAGAGTAAAGTATAGGGAACCCCATTCTGTATTTATAAGAAAATGCAAGCTCAGGAAAGAACTGGCTTGTTCAGCAAGTGTCCGAAGTGGCACTGGGCCAAGGCTTGAGAGGATCCAAAACTGCACTCTGCCTAATACACCCCATCACTGCCAGGGGTACCGTCTTGACAGAGAAACCCTCTCAAGACAGAGTCTAAGGCTTTAGAAAATATTTGACATCATTTGCCACATTCTCCTGTTTTCTTCCCACCTTACAGCAATTCAGACCAGCTACCCTTTGTCCCTTCTTAGAAGAGTGTTAAGAAAATCCAACAGGAAAAGTAGTTTATAGCATTTCACATTCATTGAGGTTTTGTTGTCAGGATAGCTCAAGAAAAATCAGGAGACATTACCTTTTATGTTTTCAAACTTATACCAAAAGGATAATATTTTTGAGAATAACTTAATGTATTCTCAGGTTCATGTGGATAACAGTTTCCTCTTCCATTTCTCCCCTCTCTCTTTTGTAAAAAGGAGCTCTGAGTAGATCAACACTTACTTTTTCCATTTCTTTGAAGTCATCATCTAGCTTGGTTCCTTCACCTCCTCCAAACTTCTCCCTCACTTTCTGTTGAAAATAGCCAAAAAAGATAATTTTTATAAATTAGGTTTCTTTTAAAGAGACATGGTAAAAATAGCATGCCCTTTTACCAGCATCATCTAATGTAATCCCACATCATGCTATGACATACGTGAATAGTCCATTTTCAGAGGATGAAACTGAGGCTCCATGAGTTTAAACAGTTTACCATGAAGGACGGATTCAAACTAGCACCTTCTGAATTCAATCCCATTACATTGATCTTTCGAATGTATAAATTATTACATGACTAGTAAATAACATTTTTCTCTTGAAACTTCTGAGGGAAAACTGCCGCATACATGAATCCTTTGCTTCTGGTAACGGATCTAACATGCTACCTAAGTAGAAAATTGCTGCTGTTTCAACCGATTCCTCAGTGGGCTATTGAACAGATAATGGCAGACATCTATCAAACTGATAAAAAAGTCAGCCAAGCTGATCTTATGTCTTGTTGTTTTATAAAGCTCCTTGTAGCTATCTCCATCCATATGTACATAAGATGAACCACGTGGAAAGATGTAGGGGGCATTTCTTTGGTACCAAATCATTTCTCATTATCAGACATTTTATATTAATTAACTTACATATACAAATCATTTTTCACATGGAAAATTCATGTGTGTAGAAAACCTAGATTTAGTATTCTATTCTGAAGTAAACGTTCAAATTAAGTCTATTAAGAATGAATAGCGGGATGAGAAGGAAAATACTTTGGCTTCAGAGACAGGAAATTAAATGTTAATGACATAGACTTCATTCCTCTTAAAATCCTTCAGTATAAAGTTAGATGCTTTTCACTAATATGCCCCTGCATTGCCTAAGGTATCACACAGATATCAAAGTTCATTTTTCATTTCCTTCAATAGACACTGGGTTGAGGGTCTTTGCAGAGAATCCCCACCATGGCCAGACCTTCAGCACAAAGGGGTCTCTGGACATCTATATCTCCATCTCCTGGTCATGGAAGTCCATACGTTCTCTTCTAGAGCTGAGGTGTGCTTTTTCACTCTCTGTTCCATCTGTCCTTCACTCACATGTTCTGAAATCAAGAAACCCCTGAGAAGTGACTACTCGTGGAAAAGCCATGAGTCTGAGTTTTGACACCACTCTAGGCTGACATACAAGATGCCATTCATTTCAGGCCATTCAGGAACATGGCTGATGAAACAGCATGGCGTGTTCTTACTCCCTGCTACTCTGTGGGTAATACCGAAGAGTTATGAAAATGAGACACCATAACACATTTAAGAACCCTTGTCTGAACCTACAGTGTCAACAATAAGTCCTCATTCTCTCCCCGATAAAGTGTCTATTTATTGTATTCTCGTTTCTTTCATAAGGTTATTTAACTGCTGAGATGTTTAGTAACTCCTTGAGAAGAATCTAGCAATTTCATTAATATATTACAGTATTATGTAGAGAAAGGTCATTCATTAGAAGTGAAAGTGAATAAAAACCATTTTAACATCTTTGATTTGTACAACTGCGATACAGCTCTTACTAATCATTTGGTATGTATGCACTGAGAACTACCTAGAGCATATTTAATTTCTATCTGATGGTGATATAAATTAAATTTCCTGCCCATGGTAGTGACCTTCAGCTAGGAAGAGGTGGAACCAGGATCCGCAAGCAGTTCTCCCTCTAAGCCTTAGGCTTCTTTGCATTTGAGGCACAGCCTTGGAGAACTGTCCGTGGTGCTGGCCTTGTCTCGCTGAAGTTCCTTTAGCTTCAGATGGTCATAGTCTGAGTGACCACGTTAACTTTTTTTGATTAGAAAAAGAAAATATTTTATTTAAACCTCATTACTCCAACAATAATGCTGTAACTTTCATTCAGAAGATGAGATTTTCGGATCTATATCTTTTTCTTTCTCCCGGACAAATTTTTGAAGGTTTCTTTTAGGGCATGGTTGTTAGGAAGAGGCTTTTCTACTTTATTTCTCCCTAGGAAAGTATTTATTCTTAAGATTTAATGCATAATTTCTCTACATACAGAGAATTTGACTGTATAGGTTTGGAATTTTTTAACATTATATATTACAAGTAACCCTCTTCTTAGTTGCATGACTTTTCAGAATTTATTTTCCTTAATTCTATCATTGTTTTTGTTTTTATTTTTTTTAATTAAAGATTTATTTATTTATTAATTTCTCTCCCCTTCTTCCCCACCCCCGTTGCCTGTTCTCTGTACGTATTTGCTGCGTCTTTTTGTCTGCTTCTGTTGTTCTCAGCGGCTGGGAATCTGTGTTTCTTTTTGTTGCGTCATCTTGTTGTGTCAGCTCTCCGTGTGTGCTGCGCCATTCCTGGGCAGGCTGCACTTTCTTTCGCGCTGGGCGGCTCTCCTTACGGGGCGCACTCCTTGCGTGTGTGGCTTCCCTGTGCGGGGACACCCCTGCATGACATGGCAGTCCTTGCGCGTGTCAGCATTGCCCGTGGGCCACCTCCACACGAGTCAAGGAGGCCCAGGGTTTGAATCGCGGACCTCCCACCTGGTAGACAGACGCCCTAACCACTGGGCCAAGTCCTCCGCCATCATTGTTTTTTTATATAGGTAATCTTTTTTGTTTAGTTAACTGACTTCTTTCAATCCTTTCAAAACTAATACAATCTGGACATAATTTGCCTAGATATATATTTTTATTTACTTTCAAAAGATACGTAGATCACACAAAATGTGACATTAAAAGCGGTAGGAGGTCCCGATGCCCCACCCCACACCCCACACTTATCCCACATCAAGAACTTTTTCATTAGTGTGGTACATGCATTGCATTTGATGAATACATTTTGAAGCACCGCTACACAGCATGGGCTATTACTTACAGTGTAGTTTAAACTCTCTTCAGTCCATCCAGTGGATTCTGGTAGGATATGTCATGTCCTGCATCTGTCCCTGCAATATCAATCAGCACATCTCTAAGTCCTGAAAATGCCTCCGCATCACACCTCCTTTTCCCTTTCCCTGCGTTTAGCAACTCCAGAGGCCACTGTGTCCACATCAATGATACAATTGCTCCTATTGCTAGAGTAAAAATAATTCCTGTAGTTGAATACCATTAAGTCCACTCTAGTCCATATTTTCTTTGTCTATCCCTAGGACCCTGGGATGGCGATGCCCACTCCTTCTCTCGATTGAGAAGGGGCTTCTTTCCCACATGGCTGGTGGATGTGACTCTCGTGCCCACAGCCGTAGACTGTCTTGGTTCCCTGGTGTGGTTGTTGTCCATCCTCATCTCCCTCTCAGCTGATCTGGGTAAGTCCAATGAAGTGGAGTGTAGGTGGTGCAGCAACACCACTGAGGCTCAGGTGGAACCTGGATAGCCCAGAGATTGAAGTCTCCTGGGCATACAGCAAACCCAGCACCCACCAGAAGTTCAATAAAAAGGGACAGAAGAGGCACTGTGGAAAGTCATATCTGAGTCTAACTCCATCACAGGAGGACAAATTGCTAATTAGGGCCTACTCTTAAGGCACTGAACCCTGCATGTATCTGCCATGACCATAGGACGAGGGTGTCCCCATAGCCCCTGGGAGCACCACTACCTGGGGTTGTGTTGTGTCATCTTCGGCTGTCTATGAGATCCTGCTGAGAAGTGCTTAAGCACAAGCCCTCTGATGACCTCCCGACTCATTTTGAAGTCTCTTAGCCATATAAACTCATTTGTTTTTACCAATTCCCCTTTAATTCAAGGTCTTTTTCCAGCTGCATCACCAGCTCGTGCTTGGTTGTAATCCCTGGGTGCCAGGGAGCCTCGTCCCTGAGAGTCATGTCCTATGCTTGGGGGAAGGTAATGCGTTTATATACTGTTTATTTAGAGAGTGGCCATATTGGAGCAACGTGGAGGTATTTCAGAGGCAACTCTTAGGCAGCCTGCAACACCAGGCCAGCTGACACTTGAAGCGCAACAGGGTCATAAGCATAGTCCTCAGTATCAAGGGCCCATCCTTGGACCATGCTTCTTAGCTGGTCATTGCCCTTGCACTTGGGGGATTGTTGCTGTTCCATGGGGAATGTGGCAGAGTTCCCCAGATGGGAACCCAGCCCTCCATCAGTTGTAGTGTGAAACTCTCCCCACTAGGACAATACCCAATGAACATCCAAATATGTCTAAGTCATAGGCTTGCCAAGGCGAGCTCCCTCCCATACATCCCCATCAATGACACCCACACCAGTGCTCCTCCCCTGCCATAGCTGACCGCCTCTGCTATCCAAAACTTCTTAAAAAATTAAGCCTAATATATTGCCAGATTTCGTTAAGAGGAAAATGAAATAATACTGATTAGTTTAAGCATTACAATGCAAATACATATTAATTTAGAAAAAAGTAAGAAAACTTAAAAAAATTGGGGTATTGGAAAAGGAAAAATGCTACAAAAAATTTTTTGACGTTTTTCCTTTCATCACTGTAATAGGTGTTGTCTTGACTGTACAGTGTCAAGGCCATCTCTTCCATTTTTTCCTCAGGGTCTTACCTCTTTATTTTCTTCTTTATGTCTTCAAAGAAGTTTTAGGTCACATTAAAGTCACATACAGAACATAAGGGACTCCCATATACCCCAACATCCTCCCTTTATACCTTCCCCACCAATGATCTTTTTCCATGTGGACATTACATTTGCTCTACTGATGTGTAAGTATTGAAACATGGCTACTAACCATGGTCAGTAGTTTACATTTTGGTTTATATTTCCGACCGTACAGGTTTATAAGTTTTTAGTGAAATTTAACATGACCCGTATCCATCATTTGATGATCATGCAGAACACTTCCATTGCCCCCAGTTTCCCTCTTCCATCTATCCTATTCCTCTGTTCCCCTCCCCTCGGAGACCACCGTGACAATGACGCTTCACTACTTGAAGAACAAGACTCGTCGATACTTGCAACAATGCTGAGGGCTTGACACGCTAGTCTGTCCTCCCCCATTAGGTGTCTGTCACCCATGCTCTCGAGAGACACCCTCCCCTCTGTTTGAGAACATCAGGCCTCCCCAGGAAGTGGGTACAACCCCTTCCCACTCATTGTATGGCTCTCCACTCAGCAGTATAACACACTGTGACATGATGAGCCCTCACACCCTCCCTAGAAGCCTGCTCCAGGTGCATTCTACGCCAGATGCCTCCTATTCAGCCCCCTAAACTAGTATTCCTTCCTTGTCATATTGCCAGAGTGTTTACTCAACACTGTAGTTTCAGCCACATACCTGTGAATCCCCAGTGTTCATCTGCCCCTTCCCCCAACATTCCCCTGAGTTCCATGGACATCCGATCCATCCTTCCCACCCTAGAAGTTGTGACGCTTGCACTGCTCAACCCAATGGTATACTTATACCCCTACCATATCCCTTCCCTGCGCAACTACTCATTTCCACGTTATCATAGATTTTGCCTGTGTGGGTATTCGCTCACAACCTTCTCTTTCCTGTAAACCTGTCTTCCAGACTGTAGCTCTCTGAGTCGGCTCGATTTGCTTAACTCATATCTGAGAGGTCACGTAATGTTTGTCCTTAAAGACGTGACTTGCTTCACTCAACATAAGGTTCTCAGTATTCATCCACGGTATCCCGTATGTTCACACTGTATTCCTTCTTACAGCTGAGTAGCATTCCATTGTATGTGTATCCCACATTTTGTGTATCCATTCGTCTGTTGAAGGGCATTTGGGGTGATTCCATTTGGCAATAGTGAATAATGCCAGTATGCATAATGCCAGTATGCATACTGGTGTGCATACATCTGTTCGCATCCTTGTTTTTAGTTGTAGGTATACACTCAGTAGTGAAATTTCTGGGTCATGTGGCAGATCTATAGTTAGTTTTTGGAGGAAGTGCCAATCTGTCCTCCACAATGCCTGGCCATTGTACATTCCCACCAGCAGGGAATGAGGGTTCCCCTTCCTCCACATCCTCTCCAACACTTGAAGTCCTTTCGTTTTTAATAGTAGCCAGTCTAATGGGTATAAGATGGTATCTCACTATAGATTTGATTTGCATTTCCCTTCTAATTATTGATGTTGAGCATCTTTTCATGTGCTTTTTAGCCATTTGTATTTCTTCTTTGGAGAAATGTCTGTTCAAATCTCGTGCCCATTTTTTAAAATGGGTTGTTTGTCTCCTTATTTTGAGATCAAGGATTCCTTTCCATATGCTGGATATTAGGCTCCCTCAGGTATCTGGTTACCAAATATTTCCTTGCATTAGGGAGGCTGCCTTGTCACTTTCTTGAGAAACTTCTTTGAGGTACAAAAGGTTTTAATTTTGAGGAGGTCCCTTTCATCTATTATTTCTTTTTCTGCTCCTGCTTTGAGTGTGAAGTTCATGAAGCCATTTCCTATCACAAGGTCCTGTAGATTCTTCCTTAGGTTATCTTACAAGGTCTTTATGGTCTTGGCTTTTCTATTTAGATCTTTGATGCACCTTGTGTTGATTTTTATATCAGGTGTTCATCTCTCATTCCTATGCATATGGATATGCAGTTCTCCAAGGCTCATTTGTTGCAGAGGCCGTTCTCTCCCAGTTGATTGGGCTTGGTGCCCTGTCGAATATCAGGTGACTCTATACGTCAGGATCTATATCCCGACTCTCAGTCCAGTTCCATTGGTTAGTATGTCTGTCCTTGTGACAGTATAATGCAGTTTTGACCACTGTAGGTTTGTAGTATGATTTAACGTCAGGTAGTGCCCTTCCTTGATTTCATTTTCCTTTTTCAATATGTCTGTGACTGTTCAGGGTACCTTGCCCTTCCAAATACATTTCACAGGGAGTATTTCCAAATCAGTAAAAAATGCTGTGTTTATTTTTATTAGGATTGCATTCACCCTGTAGATTATTTCGGGCAGTTTAGACACCTTAATGACGTTTATTCTAGCTATTGATGGACAGGGAATATTTTTCCATTTGTTTACGTCTTCTTTGATTAAAGTGTTGTGTAGATTTCTGTGTTTGTCATTTACATCTTTATTTAAATGTATTCCTAAGTATGTGATGTTTTTATATTATTATTACAAATGACGGTTTATTTCTTGATTTCCTCCTTCTATTGGTCATTATTGGTGTAGGTGTTTGGTTTTTGCACAGGTGTGCGGGGATCAATCCGGGTAGTAGGTGATTGGGTGCCTGTGGCTGTCCGTCAAGGGTAGGACAGGCCCCCGTAGGGGCGTGGCGTCCCGGAGCGGGGCGGGAGCTCATTGGCTCAAGCGCTGGCGCCGACGCAGACGCTCCGCCCCTGAAGCCCCGCCCCGTCCCGGGCCGGCGGCCCCTAGAAGAGCTGGCGGCGTGTGGGGCGCACGAGGCCCTGCTGGGTGTTCCGGGGCGCCGCCCGGGAGCCCGAGGGCGGGGGGAGCGTGTGGTCGGCGGGCGTGGGGGCTGCGGGAGCGCTGGGCCCTTGCCCAGGGACCCCGCCCGTGTCCCGCCCGGGTAGCGGTAAGTTTGGGACGGAGTTGGCATCGGGGCGGGACAGGCGGGCGGGGACCCCCCGGGGCGCGGAGAAGGGGGCGAGGAGCTCCCCGCTGGCGGCGTCAGGGGCGCGGGTCCCGGGAAGTCGTGCGGGGCCCCGGTCCTGCACGCCCTCAGGGCCTGGTGGGGCCAGGGCGGCGCCTGGCGGGGGCGCTGCTTCCGGGGCGGCGCGGGGCCGGGGGCGGGGGTGCAGTCGAGGGGGCGCGGGGTGCAGTCGGGGTGGGGCGTGGTGCACTCGGGGGGTGGTGCAGGTTGCAGTCGGGGGGGGGGGGGGCGCAGGGTGCGGGGGGGGGGGGGGCGCAGGTTGCTGTCTGGGTCCTGGCCCGGCGGGACTGTGGTGCCGGGCCCGTGGCACAGTAAGGTCCCGGGGGTTCACGGGAAGGGTGGCCCGCCCTCACCCCCGCCCCTCCTGCGCCCCCCATGGTCCTGAACACCCCCCACGGTACCCCGTTTCCCCCCCAGGGCCCCTCTGGCCCCTGAATGTTGCCCCCAGGGTTCCTCCAGTCCCACAGCGCTTCCTCCTCCCACTTAGTCCCCCCTTTTCCTCACAGTCCCCCTTCCTGCAAGGTCCTACCCCCCCCAACGCTTCCTGTCCTCCCCACTCCCGCCTGTCCCCCCCCCACTCCCTCCCCCCCACTCTCCCTCCTAACCCCCGCTGTCCCTCTCCACACCAGGTCCCTCCTTGGCTCCCATGGTCCTTCCTGCCCTCACCCCAAAGTCCCTCTTCCCCGTCTACTGTCCCTTTCCCCCAAGACCACCCCCCCGTTGTCCCTCCCCGAACAGGCCGTCCAGCCCCCTCTTGGTCCCTGACCCTCCAAAGTCCCCTCCTTTATCCCCCCCATGAACCAGCCCCCATCCACGGTCCCTCCCCCACACATTGCTTTCTGCCCCCCCAAGGCTCCTGTCCCCCATGGCTCCTCCTGTCCCCCCACTCTCCCTCCTCCTCCCGCAGTCCCTCCTGTCCCCTCCCAGGTCCCTCTTTTTCCCCGCACAGTACCTCCTGTTTCCTGATGGTCCCTCCTGGTGCCCCGCGCTCCCTCCATCCTCATGGTTACTCCCACCTCACCAAGGTCCCTCACCCTCAAGTTCTCTCCTGCCCCTTCACAGTCACTCCTGCACCCCTACCTTCCCTTCTCCCCCACAGTCCCTTCCCCCAAGGTCCCTTTAGCCCCCTCACGGCCTCTACTTCCCTCCACGAACCCTCCTGCCCCCCCACAGTATCTCCTCCCCTGCCAAGGTTCCTCCTGTCCCCCCCAGGTCCCTCCTATCCCCCCATGGTCCCTCCTTCCCGCTTACTGTCCCCCCATTGTCCCTCCCCAAACAGGCCATCCTGCCCCTCCCATGAATCACCCCCACACACAGTCCATCCTCCCCACAATCCTTTCTACCCCCACATGGCTCCTCCTGCCCCCCCCTTCCTGCCTCCCCCATGGCCCCTCCTCCCCGGCCAAGGTCCCTCCTATCCCCCCCATGATCCCTCCTCCCCCGCCAAGGTCCCTCCTATCCCCCCATGGTCCCTTCTCCCCCGCCAAGGTCCCTCCTATCCCCCCATGGTCCCTCTTATTCCTCCATGGTCCCTCCTGCTCCCCCCACGCACCTCCTGGTGTGCCATTCTCCCTCCACTCCCACGGCTCCTCCCTCCTCCCCAGGGTTCTTCCCCACCCCCATGGTCCTCCTCGCCCCCGCGGTCCCTCCTACCACCTCCACACTCCCTCGTGCCCCCCACAGTATCACCTCCCCTCGCGGTCCCTGCCTCTGCCTCCCCACAGTTCCTCCCCCACATGGTCCCTCATCCCCCCCCACGGTCCCTCCTGCCCTTCCACAGTTCCTCCTCCTCTCCTACGGTCCCTCCTCCCCGTGATTGTCCCCCCACCCACTGTGTCCCCCCCAAAGTCCATCCTCCTCCATGTTCCCTCCTTCCCATGATCCTCCCCAACCCCGGTCCCCCCACATGGTCCCTCCTGTCCCCCCACCGTCTTCCCTTCCTCCAACTTTCCTTCCAGCACTCCCACGGTCCTCCTGTCACCCCACAGTTCCTCCTGTCCTCCCAAAGTCCCTCTTTCTCTCTCCCCCCATGATTCCCCACCCTCAGTGTCCCCTCAAAGTTTGTCCTCCTCATTGGTCCCTCCCGCCTATGGTCTTCCCTGCCCATGGTCCCCTCCAAGGTCCTTTCTCCCCCCACTGTCCCAGCTGCCCACCCCCATATTCCCTCCTTCCCCCTCAGTCCCTCCTGCCTCCCCTTGGTCTCTCCTGCCCCCCACAGCCCTTCCTGCCCCCCATGATCCCTCCTGCACCCCTGTGGTCCCCCCTGCCCTCCATGGTCCCTTCTCCCTCTCCACAGTCCCCCCTCCCTCCCTGCACTGCCCAGGGTCCCCCATGGTCCACCCCTTGGCCCTGCCCTGCACCCTCCTGGCCCTCCCAGGTCCCTGGGTGCTTCCCCTTTCAGCACCCCCTTGCCAAGGCCCTACACTTCAGATGGCCCCTGGAGCCAGGCGGAGGCTGCTTCTCCCTCTTCTCCTCCCACCTGGAAAGGCCAGGCTCAGGGACTGGCCTGCAGCAGTGGCTCTTCCAGGGGTCACTGCTGAGGGGGAATTGGGGGCTCCTGGGGAAGGGCTCCTGGGAGGCCCAGGGGGAGCGTGACTGACCCCCGGTGTGTGCCTGCAGGGAGCACAGTGAGTGGGGCCCTCGCGGGAGGGGCCTCTGGGTGCAGGTTTGTGCCCGGCCTGGGAGCTTTGCAGGGACCACCACAGTGTGCGTCTAAAAGTGTGTGTCTGGCCCCAGAGGTCTGCAGGTGCGGCTCCTCTGCTCTCAGGCATTTGCGTTCTTGGGGTCACAGCCCTGGTGAGTCACTTGAGCCTTTCCTTGTCTGTGTGTCCTGTTTCATTCTTTTCTGGTTTCTGGGATTCCACAGGGCAGGTGAGGGCTGGGTTCTAGGGCCCCCACCACTGTGTCCCCTCCTGGCTGTGGCTGCACTGTAGGCCCAGGACAGCCTCAGCCTTGGCTTCCCTCAGAGCTCCCCCTGGTCCCAGGACACTCTTTCCTTTTGGTGGTGGTTACAGGTTTTCTTAGAAGTGTGGTTTCCTGGAGTAACGCTGGGTGGAAACGGTTGGAGAGCTCTTGCTCAGGTGATAGCTTGCTAGGGCCGGAGGAGGGCAGCTGGCCGGTGGGGGCCACTGGATTTGGGTGCCTGCTAGGACCCTCTGCACAGCCTGGGAAAGGGCGCCTGCTGGCCAGGCCGCCTGCCCGAGGCTGCTGACGGTCCCAGGGGTGTGCTGAGCATTTCCAGGGGCTCCAGGAGCCTCTCCTTGGCAGGGGGGTGACCTGGGTGTCTTGGGGACACCACTGTCGCCCTGCTTTGTCTACCAGGAGCAGTCACCCAGCTGGCCTTAAAGGAGCCTGGCTGCAGAGGACGCCTCTGTGCTTACTGTTCTCGGCCTCTTAGAAGAGTTGGTCCCGTTGTAGGGAAGCAGCTCAGGGCTGTGGAGCCGCTGCTCTCACTCAGGACAGATGGCTGGACCTTCTCAGCCCACCCCCTTCTCTTGTCCCCTGCACTTCCCCCTGCACTTCTGAAGGTGGTTTTCACAGGGTTGCCTCCTGGAAGGGGAGCCAGGCAGGGCTGCTGGGGCCCTGTCACTTCCATGCAGATGACCACGCTGTTCTCCTAGTGCCCTGTCACTCAGCAGATCCTAAGTGTGACGAGGAAGAATACAGTGCTACTCTCAGTGGTTTTATAAGAAAACCGTAGCAATGAAATCTTTAGATGAGGATTAGCAGTCCTTTTTGTTTTTTTTTAACAAATTAATTTTATTGATACATGTATGTTTTAACAATTCAGTTTTATTGATATTAAGAAAGCCTACAAGTCATTCAAAGTGTACAATGCATGGTATTTAGTATAATTACATGGATGTGCATTCATTACCTTGGTCATCATTAGAATATTTTCATTATTTCAATAATAAGAAAAATAAACTAATGAGAAAATTCTTCACACCCTCTGTTTGCCTGCTGGATATAACTTCCCTTTCTGGCAGCTCCAGCACAATTATTGATGTATTAAGCAGTTTTATTGAGATATATTCACAACGATATGAACTGTCCAAAGCGTGCCATCAGTGGCTTTTAGTATAATCACAGTGTGGTGCATTCATCGTTATAAAAATTTTTAGAATCTTTTTCAGTACTTTAAAAGGAAAATCTCAAGCCCCTTAGCAGTCATTCCCCAGCCCTATATAACCACTAACCTAACTTCATCTTTATAAACTGATTTACATTTTCTATCAGTGGAATCATGCAGTATGTAGTACTTAGAGTCAGGTTTCTTTCCCTTAACATAAGGGATATATTAATATTTTGTAGTGTTAACATACATTTGTTCAATTTCAAAAATTACACTGATATATGCAGTTTTATCCATATTCATATTTCACACGTGATCTTTCCTATGCTAAGAAAGAACCTTTTGGTTACTCTATCTCTTTTGTTACCTCTGTTTCTTGAGCAACAGATCACATTTTAAAGTCTCCAAACTCAACTCTTCGGTGTAACCTCATCTATTTTCTTTTTCTTTTGTGCATTTAATAATTGAATATATAAACAATTTAAAGAAAAGAAAACACTTGAATAAAAACAATACAATTATAAATTGAATATATTGGGTATCTGATAAGTTTTTTCCAATCCTACATTATATTACACGATACGTTTGGTTCATAGTCAACACAACCATATAGTATTTGATCTTTTGTGTCTGGCTTGCTTCCCTCAGCATAATGTCCCCTAGATTCAGCCATGGTGTCATGCGCTTTATGACTTCATTTCTTTTTACTGCTGCATAATGTTCCTTCATGTGAATACACCGCAGTACGTTTATCCTTTCATCAACGGATGGACACCCGGGGTGTTCCCAACTTCCGGCGATAGCGAATGATACTGCTTTGAACATGGGTGTGCTGATGTCCGTTTGTGTCCCTGCTATCAGGGCTGTATACCCAGTAGTGATGTTGCAGTGTCATGTGGGAAGTTTATCTTTAACTGCTTTAGTAACTGCCAAACAGTCCTCCACAGGAGCTGTACCACTGTGCTTTCCCACCCACAGTGAGTTAGCGTTCCTGTGTCTCCACGTCCTCTCCAGCACTGTGGTTCTCTGTCTGTGGCAGGATCACTGGAGTGGGATGTCAGGGACGGGATAACGTGGGAGGAAGCCCACCTCGCGTCCATATAAGGCCCATAAATGTACGTTCGTGGGGCATCGCCTCGGTGGATGGAGGTTCAGACGGTAACCGAAGGAATGTCAAATTCCCATCCTGGGGAGCTCTGCCACGTTCTCTAAGACGTCAGCAAGATTCCCCCTAGAGTACAGGGACAATGACTAGTGGAGGAAGATGGTCTCCTGATGGACACTTGATATTGATGACTGTGTGTGCTTATGAACCTTCACACTCGAAATTGAAACTTAGCCTTCTGTTACAGGGTGCCTAAGAGTTGCCTCCTGGGAGCCTCCTCGTTCCTCACGTGCGGCCTCTCTCTAAGCCAAACTCAGCCTATAAATACATTGTCTGTCCCCCAGTGTGGGATATGACTCCAGGGTATGAGACTCCCTGGCACCGAGGGATTACTACCAAGTACCAACTAGCAATGCCACTGGAAAAAGACCTCGACCAAAATGAGGAAAAGATAAAAGAGAAATCAGTTGAGGTGCTAAGAGTCTGCAAAGGGAGGTGAGCCCAGAGGTTATCCCAGGGTTGATGCTTATGCATGTCTCAGCAGGGTCTCTCACTGCCAAAGTCGATGCTACCCCAGAGAGCTGGTGTCCTGAGTGTTCTGAAACATCCAGGCGCTGGAGCCAGGCAGACAGCTCAGGAGTTTGGTGCCCTGCCAGTGGTCCCTACTTTGGAATTTATGGTCCCGCCGAGTGCACTGACTTGGGCCCAGTTGTTTCCCCACACGTGGCTCTTCTGTCCTTCTATTTATGTCTGTAATTAGCACTGAAGTTAGTCCTGTAGAGGCCTGCGTGTCCTCCAGGTAGGTTGTAGACAGGCCTTGGTGGGCTGCTTCTAAGGGCAGCGTGGTGGGGAGGTGCCTGAGATTAGATAGGTAGAGGTGCAGGTCTGTTGATGGATGCAGCGCCTTTTGTTATCCATGCTCCAGCTCATAGACGTGTGTGTTTTTTTTCCTCCAGTTTTGGCTGCCGTACAGTTGCTCTAGGAATCATTGCACGGATACAGTTTCGTTTGTTTAGGAAAGACTTTTTGGAGTGGAGTCAGGATGAATTACGGTAAGTTCACATTTTTAAGAAACTGACAAAATGTTTCCCAAAGTGGCAGCACCGTTTTGCATTCTCACCGGAAATGTGTGAGGATTCCAGTTTTTCCACATTTTCTTTAACGGTTGGCATTACGTCTCTTGATTTTAGCCATTTTATTATCTATAGCAGATTTTAGCATGTATTTCCCTAGTGATGAAAAGGATCATACGTTTCTCCTTTGGTAAATGTGTATTCTCGTATTTCTCCCATTTTTAAGTGCTGTTTGCCTTTGTTTTAAAGAAGCATACAGTTCATCCACAGTGCACAATCGGTGGTATTTGGCACAATCACAAAGTCATGAGTTGATCCCCTCAGTCATCATTAGAGCATTTTCGTTAGTTCAATAATAATAATAAATGAAAAAAACAACTAGTAAAATACATCACCTCTTGATCTCTCTGTGCTTCCCCTGCTGTCCGCAGATCCCATTTCTAGGTATTTTTGCACAAATACTTTTTTTCCCTCTATACGTTGATTTATAGTGACATCTTACGTAGATGGAATCATACGTTATGTTACACAGTGCAATTAGGTGAGAGTAGTGCAAGCCTCCTGTATTTGTCCCGTTGTGTCTGGCTTGCTTCACTCAGCATCCCGTCCTCCAGTTCATCCATGTTGTCATCGGGTTCACGACTTGACTTCTTCACACCCCGGCACGATGTTCCTCCGTGTGAATACAGCACAGTGTGTTTCTCCAGTCACCGGCTGATGGACACCCGGGCTGTTTCCGGCTTCTGGCAGTTGGGATAACGGCACTCTGAAGGTAGGTGTGCAGGTGTCTGACATGTCAGTGCTCTCAGTTCTCCTGGGAATATGCCCAGTAGTGCTGTTGCAGGGTCCCGTGGCAAGTCTATATTCAGCTTCTTTAGGAACTGCCCGACAGTCCTCCACCGTGGCTGTGGCCTTCTGCATTCCCACCAACAGTGAATAAGTGTTCCTGTCTTTCCTCATCCTCTCCAACACTTGCACTTCTCTGACTTTTTCATAGTGGCTATTCTGATAGCTGTGAAATCACATCTCATTTTGATTTGCGTTTCTCTAATCATTAATGATGTTGAATATTTTTTCATGTGTTTTTTGCCATTTGTATTTCTTCTTTGGACAAATGTCTATTCATGTCTTTTGCCCATTTTTCTATTGGGTCGTTTGTCTTTTTATTGTTGAGTTGTTACATCTCTCTCTATATCTTGTACATTAATCCCTAATTGGACATGTGGTGTCTAAGTGTTTTCTCCCATTGAATTGGCTGCCTTTTCCCCCGTTTGATAAAGTCCTGGGAGGTGCAAAAGTGTTTAATTTTCAGAAAGTCCCATTTATTTAATTTTTCTTTTGTCGTTTGTGCTTTGGGAGTAAGGTCCAAGAAACCACCACATACTACAAGGTCTTTAAGACATTTCTCTACATTTTCTACTAGTAGTTTTATGGCCCTTTTTTTTTTTTTACAGAAACAATAAATGTATAATAGTTGTGAACTTAAAAAACATGTAACATCTCACTCTACCACCAGTAACTTGTATTGTTTTTAAACCTTTTAAACTAATGATTAAAGAACATTGTCAAAATATTACTACTAAACAAAGTATTTTTCCTCTAACCAATACAATTATTATCTTTATATCATTTATATATGAACATACATAAAAAAGTCTATAGCAAAAGTTGCGAACTTACAAAGCAAACATGCATAACGTCATGCAGGGGTCCCATACATCAACCCTCCACCAAAACCTTGTATTGTCATGGGACGTTTGCTGCAAACTATGAAAGAACACTGTCAAAATCTTACCACTAATCATAGTTCTTATCTTACATTTGGTGTGTTTTTTGGCCAAACCGCCCTATTATTTTTTAAATATGTATATTTTTATGACAAAAGTTGTAAACTTATCAAACAATTATGCACATGTGCAGAAATCTGATTATTGTCATGTCCATAGCGTACATTTGGCTCACTTTTCCATACTGCCTCAGTATCAACACAGTACATCTTTTGCATAGATGCAAGAATAGTATATTATGACTACTAACCACAGTCCATAGGTCCCTCCAGCTGTATTATTCCCATGCTTCTCCACATTCCCAACACCTGCCCTGGTAATATACATTTGTTGTAGCTCACAAAGGACACTCGTGCATCTGTGCCATCAACCACAATTCTCACCCACCTCTTGGTTTACCGTGCTATCCAGTTCCTAGATCATTCCCAAGCATTCCGTCAATTGGCATTTACATAACTAGACTACGATTTTCAGTCACATCCCCATTTATAAAGTAGCTGTTACTCACTGTGTGTTACCATCCACTCTATACATTTCCCCAATTTTACAGCACAGCTAACTAAAACTTCTACATACATTAAACATCAGTAGTCCACTCAGTTCCCCTCTTTTCTCCTTCAAGAATCCACCCCCTACCACTCGGTCTTGAAGATATTTTCCAATAATTTCTTCTAGAAGTTTTACGGTTCTTGTTTTCATTTTTAGTTTTTTGATCCATTTTGAGTTAATTTTTGGATAAGGTGTGAGATAGGTGTCCTCTTTTCCTTCTTTCAGCTATGGATGTCCAATTCTTTCAGCACCGTTTGTTGAATGGATTGTTCTGCCCAAGCTGTGTGAGTTTGACAGGCTAGTCAACAATCACTTGACCATACCTGTGAGGGTCTGTTTGTGAACCAGAAATTTGGTTCCACTGGTCTATTGTGTCTGTCTTTAGGCCAGTACCACGCTGTTTTTACCACTATAGGTAGGTATTATGATTTAAAGTCTGGAGATGAGGGTTAGCTTTTCCTTTTTATGGTGTTTCTGGCTATTCAAGACTCCTTTCCCTTCCAAATAAATTTAATGATTGTGTTTTCAGTTTTTTCTTTAATGCTGGTGGAATTTTTATCAGGATTGCATTAACTCTGTATATCAATTTGAGTAGAACTGGTATCTTAATGATATTTAGCCTTCTAATCCATGAGCATGGAGTGTGCTTCCAGTTATTTAGGCCTTTTTTAATTTGTTTTAACACTGAGGTGCAGTTTTCTGAATACAAGTGCTTTCCATCATTGGTTAAGTTTATTCCTATTTGAGTTTTATCTGTCGTATTATTTTCCCCACTTTTTTGACACTCTTGGTTACTTTTTTTGATATAATCTTCATTTCTAGACTTTCTTCCAGGCCTCTCTCTCCTGTCTTTCTTTTGCACACCCTTTAGTATCTCCTGAAATTCTAGTCTCTTGCTTAGAAATTCTATCAGTTTCTGTTTATCTGTGAATATTCTAATTTCACCCTCATTTTTGAAAGGCAGTCTTGCTGGATATAAGATTCTTGGCTGGAAGTTTTTCTCTTGTAATATCTTTAATATATCGGACCACTGTCTTCTTGCCTCCATGGTTTCTGGTGAGAAATCCGTACTTAACCTTACTGAATATCCCTTATATGTTATGCATTGGTTTTCTCTTGCTGCTCTCAGAATTCTCTGTCTTTGGCCTTTGACGTTCTGATGAGTATGTGTCGGAGTCGGTCTATTCGGATTTTCTCGGATGGGAGTATGTTGTACTTCCTGGACAGCGATACCTATTTTCTTCAACAGGGTTGGGAACTTTTCTACCATTATTTCTTTAAATAGTCCTTCTGCCCCTTTTCCCTTCTCTTCTCCTTCTGGGACACCCATGACACATATGTTTGCATGCCTTTTGCTGTCATTTAGTTCCCTGAGACCTTTTACAATTTTTTTCCATTCTTTTCTTCAACTCTTCTTTTGTAAGTTCACTTTCAGAGGCCATTTCTTCAAGCTCACCAATCCTTTCTTCTGCCTCCTCAAACCTGCTATTATATGATTCCAGTGTTTTTTTTAATTTCATGAGTTGCACCTTCTTCATTCCCATAAGATCTGCTATTTTTCTATGTCTGCTTTCAAAGTCTTCTTTGTGCTCCTCCAATGTCGTCTTAATATCCTTAATCTCTTTAGCCATCTCATTGAATTTATTAAGGGGATTTGTTTGAACATGTATAATTAGTTGTCTCAACTCCTTTATGTCATCTGGAGGCTTATCTTGTTCTTTTAACTGGGCCGTAGCTTCCTGTTTCTTGGTGTGGATTGTAATTTTTTGTTGGTGTCTTTGCATCTGGCTTCCTAGAGTATTTATTCTGGGTGCAATCTTTCTCTTTAGTTTAGGGCTTCCTATCCTTCCTCCCTTGCTGATTGTGCAGTAGGAGCCAAGCATGTAGTTGTTGCTGTGAGCTGTGGAGTTTCAAGCCCCCTTCATTGTGCCGGGACCAGTGAAGCTTCTTCCAACTTTCTCCTTTGCCAGGGGTAGGGACAGAGTCACAGCCCCTGTGACTGGAATAATCCACATGCAGGCCTAGACTGTAGTTGCCCAGAGAGACTGATGGAGCCTCACATCCCTTTCTCCCCTGCCTGGGGCAGGGATGGAGCTGCAGGTGTGGGCAGCAATCTATGCAGTGCGGGTCCTAAGATGACCACAGTGGCGCTGGTAGACTTCTGATTTTCAGTCTGTGCCAGCCAGAGTTCCCTGCAGTTACCTGTACAGGCTGGTGCAGGGCTCCTCAGTGTCCTCCCTGCCAGAGGCAGGGCTGAAACTTAGGCAGGCTGCAGGCTGATCTGCGGGAAAGAAACTGGTTCCTGCTGACCCTGAGAGTTTCAGTCAGCCCGGCTTCCCCTCAGGCTGGGGGTGGAGTCAGAATGGCGTCTGCTGGCCTGTTTCTGACTTTCGGCTTGGCTCGTTCTCACCCTTCCTGTTCCCAGGGTTATCTCTTAGCCAGCCAAGTCTCCCAATCAGTAGGCGAAATGGGCAGCCAACTGTCTTCTCCTGTTTCTGGGAAGTGGATCTTCCAATTCCTGTCACAGAGCAGCTCCTGGGGCGGCTCGTGCCGCCAGAGTAGGATGATCACGGGCCTCCCTGGCTTGGCCGGTAATTTCCCAGAGAGGCTGGCTCAGGTCCCCGCAGCTTCCTCCCTGCTGGCTGGTGGTGGCACTGGGGCCTAGGCTGGAGCTGCAATGTGATCTTGGTGGGAAGAAGCCGGTCCCCGCCAGCACTGGGATCCTCAGTCCACCCCGCTTCCCCTCGTGACAGGCGTGGAGTTAAGATGGCAGCTCCCGGCCTCTTTCTGACTTGGACAGGCTCAAACTTCTTCTCAGGATTATACTGTAGCCCGCTGAATTTCCTCATCAGTAGCTGAAGTTGGTGCCCATCCATCTCTTCCTCACCCATGTTTTTAAAAATTGTATTTACTTATTTATTTATTTATTTCTCTCCCCTTCCTCCCCCACCCCGGGAATCTGTGTGTCTTTTTGTTGCATCATCTTGTCGTGTCAGCTCTCCGTGTGTGCCACACCACTACTGGGCACTCTGCACTTTGTTTTGCGCTGGGCCGCTCTCCTTACGGGGCACACACCCTGCGCGTGGGTGTCCTGCGTGGCACGGCACTCCTTGCGCGCATCAGCACTGCACATGGGCCAGCTCCACACGGGTCAAGGAGGCCCTGGGTTTGAACTGTGGACCTCCCATGTGGTAGACGGACGCCCTAACCACTGGGCCAAGTCTGCCGCCTCTCACCAGTTTTGGGAAGTGGAGCTTTGATTCCAGCCTCGGAGCTGCTCCTGAGGCGGCTTGTACCTCCAGTGGAGGATGGCACCGGCCCCCAGGGTGTGGAGCCTCTACTTACGAGTCTTCTCTGCAGACGGGCATCTCCTCCTTCCACTCCCCCAAGGATGTTGCAGGAAGCTCTTCTGGCCTCCTGGAGCCCCCATATGATGCTTCAGCTGGCTCAGAGAGCTCTGGGTGTTTGCTAACTGCCCTGCAGCAGGAGCGGACTGTAGGAGCCCCTTACTCCTCTGCCATCTTCCTGGTTCTCCGGTACTTGCTTTGACATTTAGGTGTTTGATCCATTTTGAGTTGATTCTTGTATGGAGAGTGAGATGGGGGTCTTTTTTAAATTCTTTTGGTTATTTATAACCTGTTCTATAGGAATTTGTTGAAGAGTCTGTTTTTTCCCATTCACACAGACTTGGTAGGCTTGTCAAAAACTGCTTGACCATAGAGGTGAGAGTATATTTCTGTACTCTCAATCTTATTGCACTGATTGGTGTATCTCTTTTTATGGCAGTGTCATGCTGATTTGTCCACTGTAGCTTTGTAATATGTTTCAAGGTCAGTGAAATTTTTCCTACGTTGGTCTTCTTTTTTAGAATACTTTTGGCTCCTCGTGTGCACTTTCCCTTCCAAATGATTTGGCAATTGTCTTTCCTATTTCTGTAAAGTAGACTGTTGGAATTCTCATTGGTATGGCAGTGAATATATCAATCATTCTGGGTACGATTCACCTCTTTATGATATTTAGTCTTCCAGTCCATGAACACGGAATGTCTTTCCAATTGTTTCGGTCTTTTTAAATTTCTTTTAGCATTGTTTTGTAATTTTCTCCTTATAGGTCCTGTGCTGCTTTTGTTAAATCGATTGCTAGATGTTGGAGTCTTTTTGTTGCTCTTGTACATGAAATTTTCCCCTGATTTCCTCCTCAGGTTGTGCAGCGCTAGTGTACCTAAACATTACTGATTTCTCCGTGTCGATCTTGCTGCCTGTCACTGTGCTGAACTCAGTTATTAGCTCAAGTAGCTTCGGTGTAGACATTTCAGAATTTCCTAAATATAAGATCATGCCTTCCGAAAACAGAGTTTTCCTTCCTCTTTTCTTATTTGGATGCCTTTATTTTTTTTTCTAGTTGCTCTACCTAGAGCGTCTATTGCAATGTCAAAGAACAATGGTGCTAGTGGACATCCTTGTCTTGTTCCCGGTCTCAGAGAAAAAGCTTTCAGCCATTCCCCCTGGGTACGATGTTAGCTGTGGGTTTTTTCTTATGTGCCTGTTACCATATTCAGGAATTTCCCTTCTACTCGTCTGTTTTGAAATGTTTTTATAAGAAACAGTGTTGGATTTTGTCAAATGCTTTTTCTGCTGTTATTCAGATGATCATTTGGTTTCATTTCGTTCACTTTGTTAATGTGGTGTATTTCATTGATTGATTTTCTTATGTTGAACCAGCTTTGCCTACCGAATAAATCCCATTTGGTTTTGATAGATAAGTCTTTTGATGTGCTGCTGGATTCGATTTATAAATATTTTGTTGAGAATTTTTGCATCAATCTTAATTAGAGAGATTGGTCTGTAATTTTCTTTTCCTTCCAGTGTCTTTGTTTGGCTTTGGTATTACGGTGATGTTGGCTTCCTAAAATGTGTTGGGTTATTTTTCTTCCTCTTCAATATTTGGAAGAGTTTAAGCAGGATTGGTGTTAATTCTTTTTGAAATGTTTAGGAGAATTCACCTGGGAAGGCAGATGGTCCTGGAGTTTTCTCTGTTGGGAGATTTTTGAAAACAGATTCAGTGTCTTTAATTGTAATTGGTTTGTTAAGTTCTTATGTATCTTGTAGTGTCAATGTAGGTTAGGTTGTGCATTTCTAGAAATGTGAGCATTTCATCTAGGTTGATTAGTTTATTGACATACAGCGTCTGGGAATATCTTCTTATGATCCTTTCTAGTTCTTGGGTTGCCCCTTTTCATTTCAAATTGTATGTATTAGGTTCTTCTTTTTTTTTTTTCCTTTGTTAATCTTGCTAGGAGTTTGTGAATTTTACTAATCTTCTCAAAGAATCTGCTTTTGTTTTGATTTTCTCTATTTCTTTTTCTTCTCAATTTCATTTATTTCTTCTCTAATCTTTATTATTTCTTCTCTTTTTTTTGAGGACTGGTTTGCTGTTCTTTTTCTAATTTCTCATTTTGTTCCCTTAATTCTTTGAGTTTCGCTCTTTTTTCTTTTTTAATACAGGCTTTTAGGTCTATAACTTTCCCTCTCAAGACTGCCTTTGCTGTATCCCATTAGTTTTGATAAATTGTGGTCTCATTTTCATTTGTCTGATTTCACTTGCACTTTCTTCTTTCACCCAGTAATTATCTTAGAGTGTGTTGTTTAACCTGCACACATTTGCCAAGTTACCTTTTGCCTGTCTGTTATTGATTTTATTTCATTCCCCTATGATCTGAGAAGATGCTTTATATAATTTCAGTCTTTTTATATTTATTGAGAGCTGCATTATGCCCTACCATGTGGTCTATCCTGGAGAAGGATCCTTGGGCACGTGTAAAGAATGTATATCCCAGTGAATTTGAATGCTGCCTTCTGTCTATGTCTGTTAGGTCTAACTCATTGATCGTATTGTTTCAGTTCCCTCTTTCCTCGTTGGTCTTCCATCTAGTTCCATCTAATGATGTGAGAGGTATTTTGAAGTCACCAATGATTATTGTAGAGATGTCTGTTTCTCCCTTCAGTTTTCCCAGAGTTTCTTTCATGTATTTTGGGGACCTCAGTTAGGTGCGTAGATATTTATGCCTGTGACATCTTTTTTTAAAAAAATTATTTATTTATTATTATTTTTTTAAATTACATTAAAAAAAATATGAGGTCCCATTCAACCCCACCGTCCCCGCCCCCCACTCCCCCCGCAGCAACACTCTCTCCCATCATCATGACACATCCATTGCACCTGGTAAGTTCATCTCTGAGCATCACTGCACCCCATAGTCAATGGTCCACATCATAGCCCAGACTCTCTCACGTTCCATCCAGTGGGCCCTGGGGGGATCTACAATGTCCCGTAATTGTCCGTGAAGCACTATCCAGGACAACTCCCCGTCCCGAAAACGCCTCCACATCTCCTCTCTTCCTCCCGTTCCCCACACCCAGCAGCCACCATGGCTACCGTTCCCACACCCATTCCACATTTTCTCTGTGGACATTGGATTGGTTGTGTCCATTGCACACCTATGTCAAGTGAGGGCTTAGATTCCACATGGGCACTGGATGCACTCCTCCCGCTTCCAGTTGTAGACACTCTAGGCTCCATGTTGTGGTGGTTGACCTTCTTCAACTCCACGTTAGCTGAGTGGAGTAAGTCCAGTAAATCAAAGTGTAGGAGCTGAAGTCTGTTGAGGCTCTGGGCCTGGGTGTCATATTATCAGTCCAGAGATTCAAATCCCCTACATATATCTTAAACCCAGCACCAACTACAATTCCAGTAAAGTAGCATGCAAGTCTTGTGAAAAGAGATCCCCTCTGAGTCCAATTCCATCACGCAGAAACACCAGCTCCAAAGAAGGGCCACCTGTCATGGCAGTGAACCCCTTCTGCCATGACCATAGAACCCGTGGGTCTCTTTATCCCTCAAAAGAACCAATACCTGGGGTTGTATCTACCTTATCTGTCTCTTAGACTCTGTTCAGTTGTACATAGGGGTATTCCTTCTGACAACCTCCAGACTCTTTTTTAGAGGCTCACAGCCTTATAATCTCATTTCTCCTTTCCATTTCCCCCTTACATTAGGTCAAACAGCCTCCCGAAGTCATGTTATTATATGTAGACAGGTATATTCTGCTGTTCCGCATTGAATCTTTAATTCAAGGTCATTTTCTAGTTGCTTCTTCAGCTGGTATGTGGTAGTGATCCCTCGGTGCCAGGGAGGCTCATCCCCGGGTGTCGTGTCCCACGCTGGGGGGAATGCATCGCATCTACACGCTGAGTTTGGCTGTGAGAGTGGCCACATTGGAGTAACATGAAGGCTGTCAGGAGGAAACCCCCAGGCACAATGCTACTCTAGGCCTTGTTCTTATTGCAGGTGTATAGGCTCAAAAGTGCAGCCATTAGTATCAAGAGCCCACTGTTGGGCCGTCCTTCCTTCCTGGTTCTTGCCGTTGCACCTGGAGGATTGCCGCTGCTCTCCCAGGGCCCACAACAGTGACCCCCCGGCCAGGAGCCCAGTACCCCCCCACCTGTTGTTTTTAATTGTTTCCACTATGAGTATATGTAGACATTACCATATACCCTGGGCAAATGCCCTGTATAACTCCCTGTCAACCATATATATCCTGTCAATAACATCCCATATCAGTATTCCTCCACTGCCATTGTTGAACCACTCTGTGATCCAAAACTTCCCGTAAAGTGAATCCCAACATAATGTCAGCTTCAGAAGAGTCTTAGATCACCGAAATTCATATATACAATATACAGTATTTCCCCAGATCCACCATAAAACCTTTTCCCTTCCACAGCAATAATCTTTTAACTTATTCATATCATATTTCCTGAAACTGATGTACAGATTCCGAAACTATAGTTTTCAAACAAGGTGACATTTGTGCTTACTATGTGTTCCATACTTTAGGTTGTACAGTTTTCTAAATTTTTTAGTTATCCTATGTTTTGTCTTATGGTTTTCATTATTAGTCTGTCGTCCCCTATATGTTTTTGGTGTAATATTAGCTGTTTTATATTCATCCTCGTGTACTCTCACATAACTCCTGCCTGTGACCTCTTGTTTGTTGATTGTCCCTTTTGTTAATATTTCATGGCCGTGTGTATCTCTTCTTACTTTTTTGCATTTATAGTCTGTTTTGTCCAATATTAGGATAGCTACCCCTGCTCTTTTTTGGTTACCATTTGGATGGAGTATCTTTTTCCGACCTTTCGCTTTCAGGTCTCTGGTTTGGCATACAGTGTGTTTACGTATTGCTTGGCTGAGCAGCCTTGGTATAAATTTCCCCTGAAGAGTGACACTGATGGAGAGGAGAGGGGAGGGTCTTGGACTCTGGGATGGCAGAGGTGATACCACACTTGGGACATGTGATGAGCGGGAGTTGTGAAGGAAAGAGGTTGACATAATGATTTTATGATATTATATGATTTAATGATTCATTATGACCCCTACCCTCAACACTGTCCAGTACCGACAGCTGCATATCAAGAAATGGCAGCTTCCTGGTGCTCTTCTTTTTTTCTCTCTAATAACTTTTTTAAAAAAGATTTGATTTATTTCTTTCTCTCCCTTCCTCCTCCCCCCGCCCCATTGTCTGCTGTCCCTGTCTGTTCCCCGTGTGTTCTTAGCAGCACTGGGAAACTGCGTCTCTTTTTTTGTTGCGTCATCTTGCTGCATCAGCTGTGTGTGTGGCGCCAATCCTTGGCGGGATGCACTTTATTCACGTGGGGCGGCTCTCCTTGTGGGGCGCGCTCCTTCTGTATGGGGCACCCCTACCTGGGGGCCCCCGTGCGTGGCGCAGCACTCCTTGTGCGCGGCGGCACTGCGTGTCGGCCAGCTTACCCCACGGGTCAGGAGGCCCTGGTGATTGAACCCTGAACCCTCCGTAAGTAGAGGGACGCTGTAGCAGTTGAGACACATCTGCTTCCTGCCATTTTTTTTGGTAAAGCCACTAGCAACCTTTACCTTTGCCTTTAAATTAAAAAAAAAAAGATTGTTTGGTTTAAAAAGCATACATTTTTTTACTTTAGTAAATTTTAACCTAAAACAGTTATAAAAAATACTCTAAAATATAATAAAACCCGTTATATTTATTTTAATTTTAATATTAGAAAATAAAAAAAGGAACTTATCCATTCACTCATTCCAAGTGATCACTGCAAGTACATTTTCCTTCAGGCTTTGTTTTCGTTGGTATTTTACATACATATTATTACAGAATTTTATGTAACCTCAGTTTGGGACAAGGTGCCATGGGGTGACCTGGGCCCTGAACAGGCCTCCACTGGGGCAGAGGGCCCTCAGCACTTGGGCAGCTCCCAGTCGCGCCTGCTGAGTACCCACTAGATAGAAAGCTGGGCCAGAGGTGCTCCCCTGCTTGCATGGGGGGGCACCCCAGAGTGCCTCTGTCTTTATTATGGGTTGCATCGTGGCCTCCCACAATGACATGTCAGGTCCTAATCTCCTACACTATGGCTGTGAACTCATTTATGAACATGACCTTCAAAGATCCCATTCACGACAGTGAAGCCAGTCTGCATAAGGGTGGACCTCAACTCAGTACGACTGGAGTGCTTATGAGTAGAGGAAATTGGGACCCACTCAGGAGTGGGAGACAGAGAAGAGATGGCCAGGTGGTGGAGGCAGGGATGCAGTTGTGCATTGCTGGCAACCTGCCACAAGAATGCTGCTGACCGTAAAAGTGATCCTGCTGACATGCCGATTTTGGACATCTAGCCTCTCACCCTGCAAGACCATAAATTCCTGTTGTTTAAGGCAGTGAGGCAGTGGTATTTGTTAGAGCAGCCCAGCAAGTGAAGAGTGTTAATGTAACCTTTCCCCTGGAAAGCTTACCCTGAGGCAGTCAAGGCCACCCCAAACTCTCCACCCCTCTCAGTACTTAACTGGTGAAACTCCTTGTTGACCTTAAGGTGATTGGGAGGGCAGGGATCAGTCCTGCAGGACTGATGTTGAACAGTTCCAAGCACACACTTCACCAGAATGCATTGGGAATGGACATGTGGCCTTACAGTAGAGCCCTCTCCTCGTCTCTGTTGGCTGAAAGTGACTCTAGTGGCCTGGAGAGTCTGGTACAAGTCCCCAGCTTCCTCCATGTTGGAGTCGTGGCTTGAGCCCAGTCTAGGTCAGCAGTCACACCTGCGTGGAAAGAAGCCTGTCCCTACCTTCACTGTGAATTTAAAGTAGCCCTGCTTCCTCTTACGCTGGAGGCATTGTTTAAATGAAGGCTGCCAGTCTCTTTCTGAGTTGTGCGGGTCCAATCTTCAGCTGTACTTCATCCAGCCAAATTTACTCATCAGTGACTGAAGTAGGCACCCAGTCATTTCTTCCTCCCCTGTTTATGGGAAATGAAGCTTCCAACTCCATCCAGGAACTAGTTCCCAAGGCATCTTGCCCTGCCAGTGGGAACTGGGCACCAGGCTCCGCAGCATGTAGTGCTTTCCTCATGAATCTTCAGTGCAGATATGCAGTCTCCTCCTCCCGTTCTTCCAAGGATCTTGTAGAATGCTCTTCAGGCCTCCTGGGTCCCACAAACAGGTTGAATTGCCAGGTAGCTCTGGATGATTCTTAACTGCCCTGAAGGGAACTCCCTACTCTGCCAACATCTTACCCTTGTTACAGTACACGTATTCTCCAGGTTCCCTATTAAGGAAACTAATTAGTGCATTTCATGCAACCATTGATTTAGTGATTCCATGAGTGGATATAACTATCAGTACTCTGGTGGAGCTTTGGAAACCATCACAATTGCTCTTTTGTCCACAATATTTTCCTCTACCTGAGGATGGGTGGGATCAAGGGAGTTCACTTCTGCCCAGTGGTGTATCAAAAATTGGGAATAGAGCTCACTGAGAGCAATCTGAAATGGGAGGTGAAACTTCATCATGAGGAGATTGTTGTTGTTGTAGCTTCATTCAAATTTAGTGCTAATTTGGCCCCAGCATTGATTCAAGTATTCAGCTAAGTTCTGGGAGCTTGTCAAGACTGGAAACACCAGAGCACCTACCCAGATATTAGTTGCATCATAGTCATCAGACTGTGCAGATTTTTTAATTTTTATTTATTTATTTATTCATTTTCTTTTTAAAAAGTTACTTTGATTACGTGAATGTTACATAAAATTATAGGGGTTTCTCACATACCCCAATCCCTACACCTCCCACATTTTCCCATATTAGCAGTATCCGTCATTTGCATGGTCTGTATCTATCACTGCAATGTCATGCAGGCAATGCCGAAGTCCCAAAATTACCCCGGTATTACACCTGATTTTCCCTCTCCCTGCCCTCAGAACCTCCTGTGACCCCTGCCTCCACATCAGTCATATAAGTTCTTACATTGCTAGAATCACAGTAAGTCTATAGTCGATTATCAGTAATTCTATTTTAGTGCATAGTTCACTCCTCAATCCTGAGTATTCTGGGATGGTGATGCCCACTCCACATCTAATTGAGAGGGGGCTTTGATTCCGTAGGGCAGATGGATGGGACTCTCTTGCTTGTAGTTATTTGTAGACTCTCAGTTCCGTGGGATGGTTGTTGTCCATCATCATCTCCTTCTTTGTTGTCCTAGGTGAGTCCAATGAACTAGAGAGTAGGTGTTGCAACTCTGATGAGATTCAGGACCCAGCTGATACAGAGGCAGCAGAAAGATTGAAGTCTCTTAGACATATGCTATACTAATTATAGGTTCAAATAGAAGGGTCAGAAAAGCCATGTGTAGGGAAACCACAACCTAGTCCAACTCTTTCACACTGGGGAGCATAAGTTCTAAAGTACGGCCCATTGTCAAGGCAACAAATTCCTCAGCTCTCTGCCCTGACTTTAGTGTCTGCATGTCTCCAGAGCCAGCAGTAGCCCTGCTACTTGAGGTAGTATTTACTTTGGCAGTCAGTGAGATCCTGCTGAAATTTGCATTAGCATAACCTCTAGAATGACCTTTGACCCACTTTGAAGTGTTCAGCCACATAAACTCATTTTTCTTTAACTTTTCCCCCTTTGATCACAGTCTTTCTCCAGTTGCATTGCCAGTTGGTGCTTGGTAGTAATCCCTCGGTGCCAGGGATGCTCATCCCTGGAGTCATGTCTCACGCTGGGGGAAGTTTTCTCAGGTGTTTCATTTTTATTTTTTCTTAACAATTTTCATTTATATCTCTCCCTTTCTCCCCACCCCCCAGTTGTCTGCTCTCTGTGTCCATTCACTGTGTGTTCTTCGGTGTCCGCTTGCGTTCTTGTCAGCGACACCAGGAGTCTGTGTTTCTTTTTGTTGCATCATCTTGCTGTGTTAGCTCTCTGAGTGTGTGCGGCTCTCTTCTGGGGCAGGCTGTACATTTTTTTGCATGGGGCAGCTCTCCTTACAGGGCATACTCCTTGAAGTGGGGCCCCCCTACGTGGGGGACACCACCGTGTGGCACGGCATTCCTTGTGCGCATCATCACTACACATGGGTCAGCTCACCAAAGGGGCAGGATGCCCTGGGTTTGGACCCTGGACCTCACATGTGGTAGGCGGACGCTCTGTCAGTTAAGCCAAATCCACTTCCTCTAATCTGTTTTTAATCTCATCCATCATGTCTTTAATTCTCATAAGCTCTGTTACTTTTCTTTGCTTGCTGTTAGATAGTTCTTTAAACTCACCCAGTGTTTTCTTAATATCCTTAATTCTTCAGTCATATTTTCCTTTAACTCCTTGAATTGATTTAGGAGATTTCTGTGATTATTATGGATTCATTGCCTCAAATCCTGTATTTCCTCAGGATATTTGGTTTGTTCCTTTGACTCGCCCATCTCCTCCTGTTTCCTAGTATGGCTTGTAATTTTTTGGTGATGTCTTGGCATCTGAATATGTCTGCGAATTTATGCCGATGGCAAATTTCTTTTGTTACTTAGCGTTTTTTATCACAGCTCTTCTTTGATTTTTGGTTCAGCTTTTTCTAAGTCTCGAAAATTGCCTAGTTTGTGTTATCAAAATTGACCAGAGATCACTGTACATACAGGGCAACACCTATTCCAGTGATGAAAAGCAAAACGTCAAAACATTTTTTTATGATATTTTTCATTTTTTAATACCCCAGTTTATTTTTACTTTTAGTTTTTCTAAATTATTATGTATTCTATTTCTTATCATTAAACCTGTCGTAACTATTTCATTTTCCTATTTATTGGCAGTATATTAGTCTTCACTTTTGAAGTTTTGGATCACAGTTTCCAGTCCGGCCAGCAGTTGGCACTCATCAGTGAAATAGTTCTTTCAACTTCCGCTTTGAGTGCGTTTAGTCTGGACGGTGCCAAGATTTAAAGGAAGCTCTCCTGGGCAAATTCACTGAAGAGAAGCTCTCCAACTCACCCTCCCTCTTCCCTTGTGACAGTTGACAGGGAGGAAGGCATCTGTTTCCCTCTAGGTCAGCTGCAGTGAGGCAGGGGTTTTATCCAGGTTTAAAGTCTCGATGGTGGGTAGAGGGAGCCCTTCCTGGTCTCCATTCAGGTTTAGTAACTCATGTTTGTTTTTTCAGGTCCTTTGACTTTCTGTGCCTTGTACCCCTAGCGTTGTGCAACACTGTCCTGGTCTGCTGACCGCAGAGAAGGTCCCGCACACAGTTTTTGGCCCTTCCTCTATTGTTTTTTCATGAGAGAGTTGAGCCCTGCCTTCCTACTCTGGTACCAGCTTCCCAGAACCTGTCCAATTTGTTTTATTTTTGATCCTTCGTTAAGATCTGTAGAGTAAAGTATAGGGAACCCCATTCTGTATTTATAAGAAAATGCAAGCTCAGGAAAGAACTGGCTTGTTCAGCAAGTGTCCGAAGTGGCACTGGGCCAAGGCTTGAGAGGATCCAAAACTGCACTCTGCCTAATACACCCCATCACTGCCAGGGGTACCGTCTTGACAGAGAAACCCTCTCAAGACAGAGTCTAAGGCTTTAGAAAATATTTGACATCATTTGCCACATTCTCCTGTTTTCTTCCCACCTTACAGCAATTCAGACCAGCTACCCTTTGTCCCTTCTTAGAAGAGTGTTAAGAAAATCCAACAGGAAAAGTAGTTTATAACATTTCACATTCATTGAGGTTTTGTTGTCAGGATAGCTCAAGAAAAATCAGGAGACATTACCTTTTATGTTTTCAAACTTATACCAAAAGGATAATATTTTTGAGAATAACTTAATGTATTCTCAGGTTCATGTGGATAACAGTTTCCTCTTCCATTTCTCCCCTCTCTCTTTTGTAAAAAGGAGCTCTGAGTAGATCAACACTTACTTTTTCCATTTCTTTGAAGTCATCATCTAGCTTGGTTCCTTCACCTCCTCCAAACTTCTCCCTCACTTTCTGTTGAAAATAGCCAAAAAAGATAATTTTTATAAATTAGGTTTCTTTTAAAGAGACATGGTAAAAATAGCATGCCCTTTTACCAGCATCATCTAATGTAATCCCACATCATGCTATGACATACGTGAATAGTCCATTTTCAGAGGATGAAACTGAGGCTCCATGAGTTTAAACAGTTTACCATGAAGGACGGATTCAAACTAGCACCTTCTGAATTCAATCCCATTACATTGATCTTTCGAATGTATAAATTATTACATGACTAGTAAATAACATTTTTCTCTTGAAACTTCTGAGGGAAAACTGCCGCATACATGAATCCTTTGCTTCTGGTAACGGATCTAACATGCTACCTAAGTAGAAAATTGCTGCTGTTTCAACCGATTCCTCAGTGGGCTATTGAACAGATAATGGCAGACATCTATCAAACTGATAAAAAAGTCAGCCAAGCTGATCTTATGTCTTGTTGTTTTATAAAGCTCCTTGTAGCTATCTCCATCCATATGTACATAAGATGAACCACGTGGAAAGATGTAGGGGGCATTTCTTTGGTACCAAATCATTTCTCATTATCAGACATTTTATATTAATTAACTTACATATACAAATCATTTTTCACATGGAAAATTCATGTGTGTAGAAAACCTAGATTTAGTATTCTATTCTGAAGTAAACGTTCAAATTAAGTCTATTAAGAATGAATAGCGGGATGAGAAGGAAAATACTTTGGCTTCAGAGACAGGAAATTAAATGTTAATGACATAGACTTCATTCCTCTTAAAATCCTTCAGTATAAAGTTAGATGCTTTTCACTAATATGCCCCTGCATTGCCTAAGGTATCACACAGATATCAAAGTTCATTTTTCATTTCCTTCAATAGACACTGGGTTGAGGGTCTTTGCAGAGAATCCCCACCATGGCCAGACCTTCAGCACAAAGGGGTCTCTGGACATCTATATCTCCATCTCCTGGTCATGGAAGTCCATACGTTCTCTTCTAGAGCTGAGGTGTGCTTTTTCACTCTCTGTTCCATCTGTCCTTCACTCACATGTTCTGAAATCAAGAAACCCCTGAGAAGTGACTACTCGTGGAAAAGCCATGAGTCTGAGTTTTGACACCACTCTAGGCTGACATACAAGATGCCATTCATTTCAGGCCATTCAGGAACATGGCTGATGAAACAGCATGGCGTGTTCTTACTCCCTGCTACTCTGTGGGTAATACCGAAGAGTTATGAAAATGAGACACCATAACACATTTAAGAACCCTTGTCTGAACCTACAGTGTCAACAATAAGTCCTCATTCTCTCCCCGATAAAGTGTCTATTTATTGTATTCTCGTTTCTTTCATAAGGTTATTTAACTGCTGAGATGTTTAGTAACTCCTTGAGAAGAATCTAGCAATTTCATTAATATATTACAGTATTATGTAGAGAAAGGTCATTCATTAGAAGTGAAAGTGAATAAAAACCATTTTAACATCTTTGATTTGTACAACTGCGATACAGCTCTTACTAATCATTTGGTATGTATGCACTGAGAACTACCTAGAGCATATTTAATTTCTATCTGATGGTGATATAAATTAAATTTCCTGCCCATGGTAGTGACCTTCAGCTAGGAAGAGGTGGAACCAGGATCCGCAAGCAGTTCTCCCTCTAAGCCTTAGGCTTCTTTGCATTTGAGGCACAGCCTTGGAGAACTGTCCGTGGTGCTGGCCTTGTCTCGCTGAAGTTCCTTTAGCTTCAGATGGTCATAGTCTGAGTGACCACGTTAACTTTTTTTGATTAGAAAAAGAAAATATTTTATTTAAACCTCATTACTCCAACAATAATGCTGTAACTTTCATTCAGAAGATGAGATTTTCGGATCTATATCTTTTTCTTTCTCCCGGACAAATTTTTGAAGGTTTCTTTTAGGGCATGGTTGTTAGGAAGAGGCTTTTCTACTTTATTTCTCCCTAGGAAAGTATTTATTCTTAAGATTTAATGCATAATTTCTCTACATACAGAGAATTTGACTGTATAGGTTTGGAATTTTTTAACATTATATATTACAAGTAACCCTCTTCTTAGTTGCATGACTTTTCAGAATTTATTTTCCTTAATTCTATCATTGTTTTTGTTTTTATTTTTTTTAATTAAAGATTTATTTATTTATTAATTTCTCTCCCCTTCTTCCCCACCCCCGTTGCCTGTTCTCTGTACGTATTTGCTGCGTCTTTTTGTCTGCTTCTGTTGTTCTCAGCGGCTGGGAATCTGTGTTTCTTTTTGTTGCGTCATCTTGTTGTGTCAGCTCTCCGTGTGTGCTGCGCCATTCCTGGGCAGGCTGCACTTTCTTTCGCGCTGGGCGGCTCTCCTTACGGGGCGCACTCCTTGCGTGTGTGGCTTCCCTGTGCGGGGACACCCCTGCATGACATGGCAGTCCTTGCGCGTGTCAGCATTGCCCGTGGGCCACCTCCACACGAGTCAAGGAGGCCCAGGGTTTGAATCGCGGACCTCCCACCTGGTAGACAGACGCCCTAACCACTGGGCCAAGTCCTCCGCCATCATTGTTTTTTTATATAGGTAATCTTTTTTGTTTAGTTAACTGACTTCTTTCAATCCTTTCAAAACTAATACAATCTGGACATAATTTGCCTAGATATATATTTTTATTTACTTTCAAAAGATACGTAGATCACACAAAATGTGACATTAAAAGCGGTAGGAGGTCCCGATGCCCCACCCCACACCCCACACTTATCCCACATCAAGAACTTTTTCATTAGTGTGGTACATGCATTGCATTTGATGAATACATTTTGAAGCACCGCTACACAGCATGGGCTATTACTTACAGTGTAGTTTAAACTCTCTTCAGTCCATCCAGTGGATTCTGGTAGGATATGTCATGTCCTGCATCTGTCCCTGCAATATCAATCAGCACATCTCTAAGTCCTGAAAATGCCTCCGCATCACACCTCCTTTTCCCTTTCCCTGCGTTTAGCAACTCCAGAGGCCACTGTGTCCACATCAATGATACAATTGCTCCTATTGCTAGAGTAAAAATAATTCCTGTAGTTGAATACCATTAAGTCCACTCTAGTCCATATTTTCTTTGTCTATCCCTAGGACCCTGGGATGGCGATGCCCACTCCTTCTCTCGATTGAGAAGGGGCTTCTTTCCCACATGGCTGGTGGATGTGACTCTCGTGCCCACAGCCGTAGACTGTCTTGGTTCCCTGGTGTGGTTGTTGTCCATCCTCATCTCCCTCTCAGCTGATCTGGGTAAGTCCAATGAAGTGGAGTGTAGGTGGTGCAGCAACACCACTGAGGCTCAGGTGGAACCTGGATAGCCCAGAGATTGAAGTCTCCTGGGCATACAGCAAACCCAGCACCCACCAGAAGTTCAATAAAAAGGGACAGAAGAGGCACTGTGGAAAGTCATATCTGAGTCTAACTCCATCACAGGAGGACAAATTGCTAATTAGGGCCTACTCTTAAGGCACTGAACCCTGCATGTATCTGCCATGACCATAGGACGAGGGTGTCCCCATAGCCCCTGGGAGCACCACTACCTGGGGTTGTGTTGTGTCATCTTCGGCTGTCTATGAGATCCTGCTGAGAAGTGCTTAAGCACAAGCCCTCTGATGACCTCCCGACTCATTTTGAAGTCTCTTAGCCATATAAACTCATTTGTTTTTACCAATTCCCCTTTAATTCAAGGTCTTTTTCCAGCTGCATCACCAGCTCGTGCTTGGTTGTAATCCCTGGGTGCCAGGGAGCCTCGTCCCTGAGAGTCATGTCCTATGCTTGGGGGAAGGTAATGCGTTTATATACTGTTTATTTAGAGAGTGGCCATATTGGAGCAACGTGGAGGTATTTCAGAGGCAACTCTTAGGCAGCCTGCAACACCAGGCCAGCTGACACTTGAAGCGCAACAGGGTCATAAGCATAGTCCTCAATATCAAGGGCCCATCCTTGGACCATGCTTCTTAGCTGGTCATTGCCCTTGCACTTGGGGGATTGTTGCTGTTCCATGGGGAATGTGGCAGAGTTCCCCAGATGGGAACCCAGCCCTCCATCAGTTGTAGTGTGAAACTCTCCCCACTAGGACAATACCCAATGAACATCCAAATATGTCTAAGTCATAGGCTTGCCAAGGCGAGCTCCCTCCCATACATCCCCATCAATGACACCCACACCAGTGCTCCTCCCCTGCCATAGCTGACCGCCTCTGCTATCCAAAACTTCTTAAAAAATTAAGCCTAATATATTGCCAGATTTCGTTAAGAGGAAAATGAAATAATACTGATTAGTTTAAGCATTACAATGCAAATACATATTAATTTAGAAAAAAGTAAGAAAACTTAAAAAAATTGGGGTATTGGAAAAGGAAAAATGCTACAAAAAATTTTTTGACGTTTTTCCTTTCATCACTGTAATAGGTGTTGTCTTGACTGTACAGTGTCAAGGCCATCTCTTCCATTTTTTCCTCAGGGTCTTACCTCTTTATTTTCTTCTTTATGTCTTCAAAGAAGTTTTAGGTCACATTAAAGTCACATACAGAACATAAGGGACTCCCATATACCCCAACATCCTCCCTTTATACCTTCCCCACCAATGATCTTTTTCCATGTGGACATTACATTTGCTCTACTGATGTGTAAGTATTGAAACATGGCTACTAACCATGGTCAGTAGTTTACATTTTGGTTTATATTTCCGACCGTACAGGTTTATAAGTTTTTAGTGAAATTTAACATGACCCGTATCCATCATTTGATGATCATGCAGAACACTTCCATTGCCCCCAGTTTCCCTCTTCCATCTATCCTATTCCTCTGTTCCCCTCCCCTCGGAGACCACCGTGACAATGACGCTTCACTACTTGAAGAACAAGACTCGTCGATACTTGCAACAATGCTGAGGGCTTGACACGCTAGTCTGTCCTCCCCCATTAGGTGTCTGTCACCCATGCTCTCGAGAGACACCCTCCCCTCTGTTTGAGAACATCAGGCCTCCCCAGGAAGTGGGTACAACCCCTTCCCACTCATTGTATGGCTCTCCACTCAGCAGTATAACACACTGTGACATGATGAGCACTCACACCCTCCCTAGAAGCCTGCTCCAGGTGCATTCTACGCCAGATGCCTCCTATTCAGCCCCCTAAACTAGTATTCCTTCCTTGTCATATTGCCAGAGTGTTTACTCAACACTGTAGTTTCAGCCACATACCTGTGAATCCCCAGTGTTCATCTGCCCCTTCCCCCAACATTCCCCTGAGTTCCATGGACATCCGATCCATCCTTCCCACCCTAGAAGTTGTGACGCTTGCACTGCTCAACCCAATGGTATACTTATACCCCTACCATATCCCTTCCCTGCGCAACTACTCATTTCCACGTTATCATAGATTTTGCCTGTGTGGGTATTCGCTCACAACCTTCTCTTTCCTGTAAACCTGTCTTCCAGACTGTAGCTCTCTGAGTCGGCTCGATTTGCTTAACTCATATCTGAGAGGTCACGTAATGTTTGTCCTTAAAGACGTGACTTGCTTCACTCAACATAAGGTTCTCAGTATTCATCCACGGTATCCCGTATGTTCACACTGTATTCCTTCTTACAGCTGAGTAGCATTCCATTGTATGTGTATCCCACATTTTGTGTATCCATTCGTCTGTTGAAGGGCATTTGGGGTGATTCCATTTGGCAATAGTGAATAATGCCAGTATGCATAATGCCAGTATGCATACTGGTGTGCATACATCTGTTCGCATCCTTGTTTTTAGTTGTAGGTATACACTCAGTAGTGAAATTTCTGGGTCATGTGGCAGATCTATAGTTAGTTTTTGGAGGAAGTGCCAATCTGTCCTCCACAATGCCTGGCCATTGTACATTCCCACCAGCAGGGAATGAGGGTTCCCCTTCCTCCACATCCTCTCCAACACTTGAAGTCCTTTCGTTTTTAATAGTAGCCAGTCTAATGGGTATAAGATGGTATCTCACTATAGATTTGATTTGCATTTCCCTTCTAATTATTGATGTTGAGCATCTTTTCATGTGCTTTTTAGCCATTTGTATTTCTTCTTTGGAGAAATGTCTGTTCAAATCTCGTGCCCATTTTTTAAAATGGGTTGTTTGTCTCCTTATTTTGAGATCAAGGATTCCTTTCCATATGCTGGATATTAGGCTCCCTCAGGTATCTGGTTACCAAATATTTCCTTGCATTAGGGAGGCTGCCTTGTCACTTTCTTGAGAAACTTCTTTGAGGTACAAAAGGTTTTAATTTTGAGGAGGTCCCTTTCATCTATTATTTCTTTTTCTGCTCCTGCTTTGAGTGTGAAGTTCATGAAGCCATTTCCTATCACAAGGTCCTGTAGATTCTTCCGTAGGTTATCTTACAAGGTCTTTATGGTCTTGGCTTTTCTATTTAGATCTTTGATGCACCTTGTGTTGATTTTTATATCAGGTGTTCATCTCTCATTCCTATGCATATGGATATGCAGTTCTCCAAGGCTCATTTGTTGCAGAGGCCGTTCTCTCCCAGTTGATTGGGCTTGGTGCCCTGTCGAATATCAGGTGACTCTATACGTCAGGATCTATATCCCGACTCTCAGTCCAGTTCCATTGGTTAGTATGTCTGTCCTTGTGACAGTATAATGCAGTTTTGACCACTGTAGGTTTGTAGTATGATTTAACGTCAGGTAGTGCCCTTCCTTGATTTCATTTTCCTTTTTCAATATGTCTGTGACTGTTCAGGGTACCTTGCCCTTCCAAATACATTTCACAGGGAGTATTTCCAAATCAGTAAAAAATGCTGTGTTTATTTTTATTAGGATTGCATTCACCCTGTAGATTATTTCGGGCAGTTTAGACACCTTAATGACGTTTATTCTAGCTATTGATGGACAGGGAATATTTTTCCATTTGTTTACGTCTTCTTTGATTAAAGTGTTGTGTAGATTTCTGTGTTTGTCATTTACATCTTTATTTAAATGTATTCCTAAGTATGTGATGTTTTTATATTATTATTACAAATGACGGTTTATTTCTTGATTTCCTCCTTCTATTGGTCATTATTGGTGTAGGTGTTTGGTTTTTGCACAGGTGTGCGGGGATCAATCCGGGTAGTAGGTGATTGGGTGCCTGTGGCTGTCCGTCAAGGGTAGGACAGGCCCCCGTAGGGGCGTGGCGTCCCGGAGCGGGGCGGGAGCTCATTGGCTCAAGCGCTGGCGCCGACGCAGACGCTCCGCCCCTGAAGCCCGCCCCGTCCCGGGCCGGCGGCCCCTAGAAGAGCTGGCGGCGTGTGGGGCGCACGAGGCCCTGCTGGGTGTTCCGGGGCGCCGCCCGGGAGCCCGAGGGCGGGGGGAGCGTGTGGTCGGCGGGCGTGGGGGCTGCGGGAGCGCTGGGCCCTTGCCCAGGGACCCCGCCCGTGTCCCGCCCGGGTAGCGGTAAGTTTGGACGGAGCGTGCGTCGGGCGTACGGGCGGGCGGGCGGCGGGGGCGGGACCCCGCGGGGCGCGGCGAGGGCGAGCGTCCGCTGCGCGGCGTGCGCGGTGCAGGCGCGTCGGAGCGAGCTCGAGCGGGGCCCCCCCGGTCCTGCGCGCCCTCAGGGCCTGGTGGGGCCCGGGCGGCGCCTGGCGGGGGCGCTGCTTCCGGGGCGGCGCGGGGCCGGGGGCGGGGGTGCAGTCGAGGGGGCGCGGGGTGCAGTCGGGGTGGGGCGTGGTGCACTCGGGGGGTGGTGCAGGTTGCAGTCGGGGGGGGGGGGGGGCGCAGGGTGCGGGGGGGGGGGGGGCGCAGGTTGCTGTCGGGGTCCTGGCCCGGCGGGACTGTGGTGCCGGGCCCGTGGCACAGTAAGGTCCCGGGGGTTCACGGGAAGGGTGGCCCGCCCTCACCCCCGCCCCTCCTGCGCCCCCCATGGTCCTGAACACCCCCACGGTACCCCGTTTCCCCCCCAGGGCCCCTCTGGCCCCTGAATGTTGCCCCCAGGGTTCCTCCAGTCCCACAGCGCTTCCTCCTCCCACTTAGTCCCCCCCTTTTCCTCACAGTCCCCCTTCCTGCAAGGTCCTACCCCCCCCAACGCTTCCTGTCCTCCCCACTCCCGCCTGTCCCCCCCCCACTCCCTCCCCCCCACTCTCCCTCCTAACCCCCGCTGTCCCTCTCCACACCAGGTCCCTCCTTGGCTACCATGGTCCTTCCTGCCCTCACCCCAAAGTCCCTCTTCCCCGTCTACTGTCCCTTTCCCCCAAGACCACCCCCCCGTTGTCCCTCCCCGAACAGGCCGTCCAGCCCCCTCTTGGTCCCTGACCCTCCAAAGTCCCCTCCTTTATCCCCCCCATGAACCAGCCCCCATCCACGGTCCCTCCCCCACACATTGCTTTCTGCCCCCCCAAGGCTCCTGTCCCCCATGGCTCCTCCTGTCCCCCCACTCTCCCTCCTCCTCCCGCAGTCCCTCCTGTCCCCTCCCAGGTCCCTCTTTTTCCCCGCACAGTACCTCCTGTTTCCTGATGGTCCCTCCTGGTGCCCCGCGCTCCCTCCATCCTCATGGTTACTCCCACCTCACCAAGGTCCCTCACCCTCAAGTTCTCTCCTGCCCCTTCACAGTCACTCCTGCACCCCTACCTTCCCTTCTCCCCCACAGTCCCTTCCCCCAAGGTCCCTTTAGCCCCCTCACGGCCTCTACTTCCCTCCACGAACCCTCCTGCCCCCCCACAGTATCTCCTCCCCTGCCAAGGTTCCTCCTGTCCCCCCCAGGTCCCTCCTATCCCCCCATGGTCCCTCCTTCCCGCTTACTGTCCCCCCATTGTCCCTCCCCAAACAGGCCATCCTGCCCCTCCCATGAATCACCCCCACACACAGTCCATCCTCCCCACAATCCTTTCTACCCCCACATGGCTCCTCCTGCCCCCCCCTTCCTGCCTCCCCCATGGCCCCTCCTCCCCGGCCAAGGTCCCTCCTATCCCCCCCATGATCCCTCCTCCCCCGCCAAGGTCCCTCCTATCCCCCCATGGTCCCTTCTCCCCCGCCAAGGTCCCTCCTATCCCCCCATGGTCCCTCTTATTCCTCCATGGTCCCTCCTGCTCCCCCCACGCACCTCCTGGTGTGCCATTCTCCCTCCACTCCCACGGCTCCTCCCTCCTCCCCAGGGTTCTTCCCCACCCCCATGGTCCTCCTCGCCCCCGCGGTCCCTCCTACCACCTCCACACTCCCTCGTGCCCCCCACAGTATCACCTCCCCTCGCGGTCCCTGCCTCTGCCTCCCCACAGTTCCTCCCCCACATGGTCCCTCATCCCCCCCCACGGTCCCTCCTGCCCTTCCACAGTTCCTCCTCCTCTCCTACGGTCCCTCCTCCCCGTGATTGTCCCCCCACCCACTGTGTCCCCCCCCAAAGTCCATCCTCCTCCATGTTCCCTCCTTCCCATGATCCTCCCCAACCCCGGTCCCCCCACATGGTCCCTCCTGTCCCCCCACCGTCTTCCCTTCCTCCAACTTTCCTTCCAGCACTCCCACGGTCCTCCTGTCACCCCACAGTTCCTCCTGTCCTCCCAAAGTCCCTCTTTCTCTCTCCCCCCATGATTCCCCACCCTCAGTGTCCCCTCAAAGTTTGTCCTCCTCATTGGTCCCTCCCGCCTATGGTCTTCCCTGCCCATGGTCCCCTCCAAGGTCCTTTCTCCCCCCACTGTCCCAGCTGCCCACCCCCATATTCCCTCCTTCCCCCTCAGTCCCTCCTGCCTCCCCTTGGTCTCTCCTGCCCCCCACAGCCCTTCCTGCCCCCCATGATCCCTCCTGCACCCCTGTGGTCCCCCCTGCCCTCCATGGTCCCTTCTCCCTCTCCACAGTCCCCCCTCCCTCCCTGCACTGCCCAGGGTCCCCCATGGTCCACCCCTTGGCCCTGCCCTGCACCCTCCTGGCCCTCCCAGGTCCCTGGGTGCTTCCCCTTTCAGCGCCCCCTTGCCAAGGCCCTACACTTCAGATGGCCCCTGGAGCCAGGCGGAGGCTGCTTCTCCCTCTTCTCCTCCCACCTGGAAAGGCCAGGCTCAGGGACTGGCCTGCAGCAGTGGCTCTTCCAGGGGTCACTGCTGAGGGGGAATTGGGGGCTCCTGGGGAAGGGCTCCTGGGAGGCCCAGGGGGAGCGTGACTGACCCCCGGTGTGTGCCTGCAGGGAGCACAGTGAGTGGGGCCCTCGCGGGAGGGGCCTCTGGGTGCAGGTTTGTGCCCGGCCTGGGAGCTTTGCAGGGACCACCACAGTGTGCGTCTAAAAGTGTGTGTCTGGCCCCAGAGGTCTGCAGGTGCGGCTCCTCCTGCTCTCAGGCATTTGCGTTCTTGGGGTCACAGCCCTGGTGAGTCACTTGAGCCTTTCCTTGTCTGTGTGTCCTGTTTCATTCTTTTCTGGTTTCTGGGATTCCACAGGGCAGGTGAGGGCTGGGTTCTAGGGCCCCCACCACTGTGTCCCCTCCTGGCTGTGGCTGCACTGTAGGCCCAGGACAGCCTCAGCCTTGGCTTCCCTCAGAGCTCCCCCTGGTCCCAGGACACTCTTTCCTTTTGGTGGTGGTTACAGGTTTTCTTAGAAGTGTGGTTTCCTGGAGTAACGCTGGGTGGAAACGGTTGGAGAGCTCTTGCTCAGGTGATAGCTTGCTAGGGCCGGAGGAGGGCAGCTGGCCGGTGGGGGCCACTGGATTTGGGTGCCTGCTAGGACCCTCTGCACAGCCTGGGAAAGGGCGCCTGCTGGCCAGGCCGCCTGCCCGAGGCTGCTGACGGTCCCAGGGGTGTGCTGAGCATTTCCAGGGGCTCCAGGAGCCTCTCCTTGGCAGGGGGGTGACCTGGGTGTCTTGGGGACACCACTGTCGCCCTGCTTTGTCTACCAGGAGCAGTCACCCAGCTGGCCTTAAAGGAGCCTGGCTGCAGAGGACGCCTCTGTGCTTACTGTTCTCGGCCTCTTAGAAGAGTTGGTCCCGTTGTAGGGAAGCAGCTCAGGGCTGTGGAGCCGCTGCTCTCACTCAGGACAGATGGCTGGACCTTCTCAGCCCACCCCCTTCTCTTGTCCCCTGCACTTCCCCCTGCACTTCTGAAGGTGGTTTTCACAGGGTTGCCTCCTGGAAGGGGAGCCAGGCAGGGCTGCTGGGGCCCTGTCACTTCCATGCAGATGACCACGCTGTTCTCCTAGTGCCCTGTCACTCAGCAGATCCTAAGTGTGACGAGGAAGAATACAGTGCTACTCTCAGTGGTTTTATAAGAAAACCGTAGCAATGAAATCTTTAGATGAGGATTAGCAGTCCTTTTTGTTTTTTTTTAACAAATTAATTTTATTGATACATGTATGTTTTAACAATTCAGTTTTATTGATATTAAGAAAGCCTACAAGTCATTCAAAGTGTACAATGCATGGTATTTAGTATAATTACATGGATGTGCATTCATTACCTTGGTCATCATTAGAATATTTTCATTATTTCAATAATAAGAAAAATAAACTAATGAGAAAATTCTTCACACCCTCTGTTTGCCTGCTGGATATAACTTCCCTTTCTGGCAGCTCCAGCACAATTATTGATGTATTAAGCAGTTTTATTGAGATATATTCACAACGATATGAACTGTCCAAAGCGTGCCATCAGTGGCTTTTAGTATAATCACAGTGTGGTGCATTCATCGTTATAAAAATTTTTAGAATCTTTTTCAGTACTTTAAAAGGAAAATCTCAAGCCCCTTAGCAGTCATTCCCCAGCCCTATATAACCACTAACCTAACTTCATCTTTATAAACTGATTTACATTTTCTATCAGTGGAATCATGCAGTATGTAGTACTTACAGTCAGGTTTCTTTCCCTTAACATAAGGGATATATTAATATTTTGTAGTGTTAACATACATTTGTTCAATTTCAAAAATTACACTGATATATGCAGTTTTATCCATATTCATATTTCACACGTGATCTTTCCTATGCTAAGAAAGAACCTTTTGGTTACTCTATCTCTTTTGTTACCTCTGTTTCTTGAGCAACAGATCACATTTTAAAGTCTCCAAACTCAACTCTTCGGTGTAACCTCATCTATTTTCTTTTTCTTTTGTGCATTTAATAATTGAATATATAAACAATTTAAAGAAAAGAAAACACTTGAATAAAAACAATACAATTATAAATTGAATATATTGGGTATCTGATAAGTTTTTTCCAATCCTACATTATATTACACGATACGTTTGGTTCATAGTCAACACAACCATATAGTATTTGATCTTTTGTGTCTGGCTTGCTTCCCTCAGCATAATGTCCCCTAGATTCAGCCATGGTGTCATGCGCTTTATGACTTCATTTCTTTTTACTGCTGCATAATGTTCCTTCATGTGAATACACCGCAGTACGTTTATCCTTTCATCAACGGATGGACACCCGGGGTGTTCCCAACTTCCGGCGATAGCGAATGATACTGCTTTGAACATGGGTGTGCTGATGTCCGTTTGTGTCCCTGCTATCAGGGCTGTATACCCAGTAGTGATGTTGCAGTGTCATGTGGCAAGTTTATCTTTAACTGCTTTAGTAACTGCCAAACAGTCCTCCACAGGAGCTGTACCACTGTGCTTTCCCACCCACAGTGAGTTAGCGTTCCTGTGTCTCCACGTCCTCTCCAGCACTGTGGTTCTCTGTCTGTGGCAGGATCACTGGAGTGGGATGTCAGGGACGGGATAACGTGGGAGGAAGCCCACCTCGCGTCCATATAAGGCCCATAAATGTACGTTCGTGGGGCATCGCCTCGGTGGATGGAGGTTCAGACGGTAACCGAAGGAATGTCAAATTCCCATCCTGGGGAGCTCTGCCACGTTCTCTAAGACGTCAGCAAGATTCCCCCTAGAGTACAGGGACAATGACTAGTGGAGGAAGATGGTCTCCTGATGGACACTTGATATTGATGACTGTGTGTGCTTATGAACCTTCACACTCGAAATTGAAACTTAGCCTTCTGTTACAGGGTGCCTAAGAGTTGCCTCCTGGGAGCCTCCTCGTTCCTCACGTGCGGCCTCTCTCTAAGCCAAACTCAGCCTATAAATACATTGTCTGTCCCCCAGTGTGGGATATGACTCCAGGGTATGAGACTCCCTGGCACCGAGGGATTACTACCAAGTACCAACTAGCAATGCCACTGGAAAAAGACCTCGACCAAAATGAGGAAAAGATAAAAGAGAAATCAGTTGAGGTGCTAAGAGTCTGCAAAGGGAGGTGAGCCCAGAGGTTATCCCAGGGTTGATGCTTATGCATGTCTCAGCAGGGTCTCTCACTGCCAAAGTCGATGCTACCCCAGAGAGCTGGTGTCCTGAGTGTTCTGAAACATCCAGGCGCTGGAGCCAGGCAGACAGCTCAGGAGTTTGGTGCCCTGCCAGTGGTCCCTACTTTGGAATTTATGGTCCCGCCGAGTGCACTGACTTGGGCCCAGTTGTTTCCCCACACGTGGCTCTTCTGTCCTTCTATTTATGTCTGTAATTAGCACTGAAGTTAGTCCTGTAGAGGCCTGCGTGTCCTCCAGGTAGGTTGTAGACAGGCCTTGGTGGGCTGCTTCTAAGGGCAGCGTGGTGGGGAGGTGCCTGAGATTAGATAGGTAGAGGTGCAGGTCTGTTGATGGATGCAGCGCCTTTTGTTATCCATGCTCCAGCTCATAGACGTGTGTGTTTTTTTTCCTCCAGTTTTGGCTGCCGTACAGTTGCTCTAGGAATCATTGCACGGATACAGTTTCGTTTGTTTAGGAAAGACTTTTTGGAGTGGAGTCAGGATGAATTACGGTAAGTTCACATTTTTAAGAAACTGACAAAATGTTTCCCAAAGTGGCAGCACCGTTTTGCATTCTCACCGGAAATGTGTGAGGATTCCAGTTTTTCCACATTTTCTTTAACGGTTGGCATTACGTCTCTTGATTTTAGCCATTTTATTATCTATAGCAGATTTTAGCATGTATTTCCCTAGTGATGAAAAGGATCATACGTTTCTCCTTTGGTAAATGTGTATTCTCGTATTTCTCCCATTTTTAAGTGCTGTTTGCCTTTGTTTTAAAGAAGCATACAGTTCATCCACAGTGCACAATCGGTGGTATTTGGCACAATCACAAAGTCATGAGTTGATCCCCTCAGTCATCATTAGAGCATTTTCGTTAGTTCAATAATAATAATAAATGAAAAAAACAACTAGTAAAATACATCACCTCTTGATCTCTCTGTGCTTCCCCTGCTGTCCGCAGATCCCATTTCTAGGTATTTTTGCACAAATACTTTTTTTCCCTCTATACGTTGATTTATAGTGACATCTTACGTAGATGGAATCATACGTTATGTTACACAGTGCAATTAGGTGAGAGTAGTGCAAGCCTCCTGTATTTGTCCCGTTGTGTCTGGCTTGCTTCACTCAGCATCCCGTCCTCCAGTTCATCCATGTTGTCATCGGGTTCACGACTTGACTTCTTCACACCCCGGCACGATGTTCCTCCGTGTGAATACAGCACAGTGTGTTTCTCCAGTCACCGGCTGATGGACACCCGGGCTGTTTCCGGCTTCTGGCAGTTGGGATAACGGCACTCTGAAGGTAGGTGTGCAGGTGTCTGACATGTCAGTGCTCTCAGTTCTCCTGGGAATATGCCCAGTAGTGCTGTTGCAGGGTCCCGTGGCAAGTCTATATTCAGCTTCTTTAGGAACTGCCCGACAGTCCTCCACCGTGGCTGTGGCCTTCTGCATTCCCACCAACAGTGAATAAGTGTTCCTGTCTTTCCACATCCTCTCCAACACTTGCACTTCTCTGACTTTTTCATAGTGGCTATTCTGATAGCTGTGAAATCACATCTCATTTTGATTTGCGTTTCTCTAATCATTAATGATGTTGAATATTTTTTCATGTGTTTTTTGCCATTTGTATTTCTTCTTTGGACAAATGTCTATTCATGTCTTTTGCCCATTTTTCTATTGGGTCGTTTGTCTTTTTATTGTTGAGTTGTTACATCTCTCTCTATATCTTGTACATTAATCCCTAATTGGACATGTGGTGTCTAAGTGTTTTCTCCCATTGAATTGGCTGCCTTTTCCCCCGTTTGATAAAGTCCTGGGAGGTGCAAAAGTGTTTAATTTTCAGAAAGTCCCATTTATTTAATTTTTCTTTTGTCGTTTGTGCTTTGGGAGTAAGGTCCAAGAAACCACCACATACTACAAGGTCTTTAAGACATTTCTCTACATTTTCTACTAGTAGTTTTATGGCCCTTTTTTTTTTTTTACAGAAACAATAAATGTATAATAGTTGTGAACTTAAAAAACATGTAACATCTCACTCTACCACCAGTAACTTGTATTGTTTTTAAACCTTTTAAACTAATGATTAAAGAACATTGTCAAAATATTACTACTAAACAAAGTATTTTTCCTCTAACCAATACAATTATTATCTTTATATCATTTATATATGAACATACATAAAAAAGTCTATAGCAAAAGTTGCGAACTTACAAAGCAAACATGCATAACGTCATGCAGGGGTCCCATACATCAACCCTCCACCAAAACCTTGTATTGTCATGGGACGTTTGCTGCAAACTATGAAAGAACACTGTCAAAATCTTACCACTAATCATAGTTCTTATCTTACATTTGGTGTGTTTTTTGGCCAAACCGCCCTATTATTTTTTAAATATGTATATTTTTATGACAAAAGTTGTAAACTTATCAAACAATTATGCACATGTGCAGAAATCTGATTATTGTCATGTCCATAGCGTACATTTGGCTCACTTTTCCATACTGCCTCAGTATCAACACAGTACATCTTTTGCATAGATGCAAGAATAGTATATTATGACTACTAACCACAGTCCATAGGTCCCTCCAGCTGTATTATTCCCATGCTTCTCCACATTCCCAACACCTGCCCTGGTAATATACATTTGTTGTAGCTCACAAAGGACACTCGTGCATCTGTGCCATCAACCACAATTCTCACCCACCTCTTGGTTTACCGTGCTATCCAGTTCCTAGATCATTCCCAAGCATTCCGTCAATTGGCATTTACATAACTAGACTACGATTTTCAGTCACATCCCCATTTATAAAGTAGCTGTTACTCACTGTGTGTTACCATCCACTCTATACATTTCCCCAATTTTACAGCACAGCTAACTAAAACTTCTACATACATTAAACATCAGTAGTCCACTCAGTTCCCCTCTTTTCTCCTTCAAGAATCCACCCCCTACCACTCGGTCTTGAAGATATTTTCCAATAATTTCTTCTAGAAGTTTTACGGTTCTTGTTTTCATTTTTAGTTTTTTGATCCATTTTGAGTTAATTTTTGGATAAGGTGTGAGATAGGTGTCCTCTTTTCCTTCTTTCAGCTATGGATGTCCAATTCTTTCAGCACCGTTTGTTGAATGGATTGTTCTGCCCAAGCTGTGTGAGTTTGACAGGCTAGTCAACAATCACTTGACCATACCTGTGAGGGTCTGTTTGTGAACCAGAAATTTGGTTCCACTGGTCTATTGTGTCTGTCTTTAGGCCAGTACCACGCTGTTTTTACCACTATAGGTAGGTATTATGATTTAAAGTCTGGAGATGAGGGTTTGCTTTTCCTTTTTATGGTGTTTCTGGCTATTCAAGACTCCTTTCCCTTCCAAATAAATTTAATGATTGTGTTTTCAGTTTTTTCTTTAATGCTGGTGGAATTTTTATCAGGATTGCATTAACTCTGTATATCAATTTGAGTAGAACTGGTATCTTAATGATATTTAGCCTTCTAATCCATGAGCATGGAGTGTGCTTCCAGTTATTTAGGCCTTTTTTAATTTGTTTTAACACTGAGGTGCAGTTTTCTGAATACAAGTGCTTTCCATCATTGGTTAAGTTTATTCCTATTTGAGTTTTATCTGTCGTATTATTTTCCCCACTTTTTTGACACTCTTGGTTACTTTTTTTGATATAATCTTCATTTCTAGACTTTCTTCCAGGCCTCTCTCTCCTGTCTTTCTTTTGCACACCCTTTAGTATCTCCTGAAATTCTAGTCTCTTGCTTAGAAATTCTATCAGTTTCTGTTTATCTGTGAATATTCTAATTTCACCCTCATTTTTGAAAGGCAGTCTTGCTGGATATAAGATTCTTGGCTGGAAGTTTTTCTCTTGTAATATCTTTAATATATCGGACCACTGTCTTCTTGCCTCCATGGTTTCTGGTGAGAAATCCGTACTTAACCTTACTGAATATCCCTTATATGTTATGCATTGGTTTTCTCTTGCTGCTCTCAGAATTCTCTGTCTTTGGCCTTTGACGTTCTGATGAGTATGTGTCGGAGTCGGTCTATTCGGATTTTCTCGGATGGGAGTATGTTGTACTTCCTGGACAGCGATACCTATTTTCTTCAACAGGGTTGGGAACTTTTCTACCATTATTTCTTTAAATAGTCCTTCTGCCCCTTTTCCCTTCTCTTCTCCTTCTGGGACACCCATGACACATATGTTTGCATGCCTTTTGCTGTCATTTAGTTCCCTGAGACCTTTTACAATTTTTTTCCATTCTTTTCTTCAACTCTTCTTTTGTAAGTTCACTTTCAGAGGCCATTTCTTCAAGCTCACCAATCCTTTCTTCTGCCTCCTCAAACCTGCTATTATATGATTCCAGTGTTTTTTTTAATTTCATGAGTTGCACCTTCTTCATTCCCATAAGATCTGCTATTTTTCTATGTCTGCTTTCAAAGTCTTCTTTGTGCTCCTCCAATGTCGTCTTAATATCCTTAATCTCTTTAGCCATCTCATTGAATTTATTAAGGGGATTTGTTTGAACATGTATAATTAGTTGTCTCAACTCCTTTATGTCATCTGGAGGCTTATCTTGTTCTTTTAACTGGGCCGTAGCTTCCTGTTTCTTGGTGTGGATTGTAATTTTTTGTTGGTGTCTTTGCATCTGGCTTCCTAGAGTATTTATTCTGGGTGCAATCTTTCTCTTTAGTTTAGGGCTTCCTATCCTTCCTCCCTTGCTGATTGTGCAGTAGGAGCCAAGCATGTAGTTGTTGCTGTGAGCTGTGGAGTTTCAAGCCCCCTTCATTGTGCCGGGACCAGTGAAGCTTCTTCCAACTTTCTCCTTTGCCAGGGGTAGGGACAGAGTCACAGCCCCTGTGACTGGAATAATCCACATGCAGGCCTAGACTGTAGTTGCCCAGAGAGACTGATGGAGCCTCACATCCCTTTCTCCCCTGCCTGGGGCAGGGATGGAGCTGCAGGTGTGGGCAGCAATCTATGCAGTGCGGGTCCTAAGATGACCACAGTGGCGCTGGTAGACTTCTGATTTTCAGTCTGTGCCAGCCAGAGTTCCCTGCAGTTACCTGTACAGGCTGGTGCAGGGCTCCTCAGTGTCCTCCCTGCCAGAGGCAGGGCTGAAACTTAGGCAGGCTGCAGGCTGATCTGCGGGAAAGAAACTGGTTCCTGCTGACCCTGAGAGTTTCAGTCAGCCCGGCTTCCCCTCAGGCTGGGGGTGGAGTCAGAATGGCGTCTGCTGGCCTGTTTCTGACTTTCGGCTTGGCTCGTTCTCACCCTTCCTGTTCCCAGGGTTATCTCTTAGCCAGCCAAGTCTCCCAATCAGTAGGCGAAATGGGCAGCCAACTGTCTTCTCCTGTTTCTGGGAAGTGGATCTTCCAATTCCTGTCACAGAGCAGCTCCTGGGGCGGCTCGTGCCGCCAGAGTAGGATGATCACGGGCCTCCCTGGCTTGGCCGGTAATTTCCCAGAGAGGCTGGCTCAGGTCCCCGCAGCTTCCTCCCTGCTGGCTGGTGGTGGCACTGGGGCCTAGGCTGGAGCTGCAATGTGATCTTGGTGGGAAGAAGCCGGTCCCCGCCAGCACTGGGATCCTCAGTCCACCCCGCTTCCCCTCGTGACAGGCGTGGAGTTAAGATGGCAGCTCCCGGCCTCTTTCTGACTTGGACAGGCTCAAACTTCTTCTCAGGATTATACTGTAGCCCGCTGAATTTCCTCATCAGTAGCTGAAGTTGGTGCCCATCCATCTCTTCCTCACCCATGTTTTTAAAAATTGTATTTACTTATTTATTTATTTATTTCTCTCCCCTTCCTCCCCCACCCCGGGAATCTGTGTGTCTTTTTGTTGCATCATCTTGTCGTGTCAGCTGTCCGTGTGTGCCACACCACTACTGGGCACTCTGCACTTTGTTTTGCGCTGGGCCGCTCTCCTTACGGGGCACACACCCTGCGCGTGGGTGTCCTGCGTGGCACGGCACTCCTTGCGCGCATCAGCACTGCACATGGGCCAGCTCCACACGGGTCAAGGAGGCCCTGGGTTTGAACTGTGGACCTCCCATGTGGTAGACGGACGCCCTAACCACTGGGCCAAGTCTGCCGCCTCTCACCAGTTTTGGGAAGTGGAGCTTTGATTCCAGCCTCGGAGCTGCTCCTGAGGCGGCTTGTACCTCCAGTGGAGGATGGCACCGGCCCCCAGGGTGTGGAGCCTCTACTTACGAGTCTTCTCTGCAGACGGGCATCTCCTCCTTCCACTCCCCCAAGGATGTTGCAGGAAGCTCTTCTGGCCTCCTGGAGCCCCCATATGATGCTTCAGCTGGCTCAGAGAGCTCTGGGTGTTTGCTAACTGCCCTGCAGCAGGAGCGGACTGTAGGAGCCCCTTACTCCTCTGCCATCTTCCTGGTTCTCCGGTACTTGCTTTGACATTTAGGTGTTTGATCCATTTTGAGTTGATTCTTGTATGGAGAGTGAGATGGGGGTCTTTTTTAAATTCTTTTGGTTATTTATAACCTGTTCTATAGGAATTTGTTGAAGAGTCTGTTTTTTCCCATTCACACAGACTTGGTAGGCTTGTCAAAAACTGCTTGACCATAGAGGTGAGAGTATATTTCTGTACTCTCAATCTTATTGCACTGATTGGTGTATCTCTTTTTATGGCAGTGTCATGCTGATTTGTCCACTGTAGCTTTGTAATATGTTTCAAGGTCAGTGAAATTTTTCCTACGTTGGTCTTCTTTTTTAGAATACTTTTGGCTCCTCGTGTGCACTTTCCCTTCCAAATGATTTGGCAATTGTCTTTCCTATTTCTGTAAAGTAGACTGTTGGAATTCTCATTGGTATGGCAGTGAATATATCAATCATTCTGGGTACGATTCACCTCTTTATGATATTTAGTCTTCCAGTCCATGAACACGGAATGTCTTTCCAATTGTTTCGGTCTTTTTAAATTTCTTTTAGCATTGTTTTGTAATTTTCTCCTTATAGGTCCTGTGCTGCTTTTGTTAAATCGATTGCTAGATGTTGGAGTCTTTTTGTTGCTCTTGTACATGAAATTTTCCCCTGATTTCCTCCTCAGGTTGTGCAGCGCTAGTGTACCTAAACATTACTGATTTCTCCGTGTCGATCTTGCTGCCTGTCACTGTGCTGAACTCAGTTATTAGCTCAAGTAGCTTCGGTGTAGACATTTCAGAATTTCCTAAATATAAGATCATGCCTTCCGAAAACAGAGTTTTCCTTCCTCTTTTCTTATTTGGATGCCTTTATTTTTTTTTCTAGTTGCTCTACCTAGAGCGTCTATTGCAATGTCAAAGAACAATGGTGCTAGTGGACATCCTTGTCTTGTTCCCGGTCTCAGAGAAAAAGCTTTCAGCCATTCCCCCTGGGTACGATGTTAGCTGTGGGTTTTTTCTTATGTGCCTGTTACCATATTCAGGAATTTCCCTTCTACTCGTCTGTTTTGAAATGTTTTTATAAGAAACAGTGTTGGATTTTGTCAAATGCTTTTTCTGCTGTTATTCAGATGATCATTTGGTTTCATTTCGTTCACTTTGTTAATGTGGTGTATTTCATTGATTGATTTTCTTATGTTGAACCAGCTTTGCCTACCGAATAAATCCCATTTGGTTTTGATAGATAAGTCTTTTGATGTGCTGCTGGATTCGATTTATAAATATTTTGTTGAGAATTTTTGCATCAATCTTAATTAGAGAGATTGGTCTGTAATTTTCTTTTCCTTCCAGTGTCTTTGTTTGGCTTTGGTATTACGGTGATGTTGGCTTCCTAAAATGTGTTGGGTTATTTTTCTTCCTCTTCAATATTTGGAAGAGTTTAAGCAGGATTGGTGTTAATTCTTTTTGAAATGTTTAGGAGAATTCACCTGGGAAGGCAGATGGTCCTGGAGTTTTCTCTGTTGGGAGATTTTTGAAAACAGATTCAGTGTCTTTAATTGTAATTGGTTTGTTAAGTTCTTATGTATCTTGTAGTGTCAATGTAGGTTAGGTTGTGCATTTCTAGAAATGTGAGCATTTCATCTAGGTTGATTAGTTTATTGACATACAGCGTCTGGGAATATCTTCTTATGATCCTTTCTAGTTCTTGGGTTGCCCCTTTTCATTTCAAATTGTATGTATTAGGTTCTTCTTTTTTTTTTTTCCTTTGTTAATCTTGCTAGGAGTTTGTGAATTTTACTAATCTTCTCAAAGAATCTGCTTTTGTTTTGATTTTCTCTATTTCTTTTTCTTCTCAATTTCATTTATTTCTTCTCTAATCTTTATTATTTCTTCTCTTTTTTTTGAGGACTGGTTTGCTGTTCTTTTTCTAATTTCTCATTTTGTTCCCTTAATTCTTTGAGTTTCGCTCTTTTTTCTTTTTTAATACAGGCTTTTAGGTCTATAACTTTCCCTCTCAAGACTGCCTTTGCTGTATCCCATTAGTTTTGATAAATTGTGGTCTCATTTTCATTTGTCTGATTTCACTTGCACTTTCTTCTTTCACCCAGTAATTATCTTAGAGTGTGTTGTTTAACCTGCACACATTTGCCAAGTTACCTTTTGCCTGTCTGTTATTGATTTTATTTCATTCCCCTATGATCTGAGAAGATGCTTTATATAATTTCAGTCTTTTTATATTTATTGAGAGCTGCATTATGCCCTACCATGTGGTCTATCCTGGAGAAGGATCCTTGGGCACGTGTAAAGAATGTATATCCCAGTGAATTTGAATGCTGCCTTCTGTCTATGTCTGTTAGGTCTAACTCATTGATCGTATTGTTTCAGTTCCCTCTTTCCTCGTTGGTCTTCCATCTAGTTCCATCTAATGATGTGAGAGGTATTTTGAAGTCACCAATGATTATTGTAGAGATGTCTGTTTCTCCCTTCAGTTTTCCCAGAGTTTCTTTCATGTATTTTGGGGACCTCAGTTAGGTGCGTAGATATTTATGCCTGTGACATCTTTTTTTAAAAAAATTATTTATTTATTATTATTTTTTTAAATTACATTAAAAAAAATATGAGGTCCCATTCAACCCCACCGTCCCCGCCCCCCACTCCCCCCGCAGCAACACTCTCTCCCATCATCATGACACATCCATTGCACCTGGTAAGTTCATCTCTGAGCATCACTGCACCCCATAGTCAATGGTCCACATCATAGCCCAGACTCTCTCACGTTCCATCCAGTGGGCCCTGGGGGGATCTACAATGTCCCGTAATTGTCCGTGAAGCACTATCCAGGACAACTCCCCGTCCCGAAAACGCCTCCACATCTCCTCTCTTCCTCCCGTTCCCCACACCCAGCAGCCACCATGGCTACCGTTCCCACACCCATTCCACATTTTCTCTGTGGACATTGGATTGGTTGTGTCCATTGCACACCTATGTCAAGTGAGGGCTTAGATTCCACATGGGCACTGGATGCACTCCTCCCGCTTCCAGTTGTAGACACTCTAGGCTCCATGTTGTGGTGGTTGACCTTCTTCAACTCCACGTTAGCTGAGTGGAGTAAGTCCAGTAAATCAAAGTGTAGGAGCTGAAGTCTGTTGAGGCTCTGGGCCTGGGTGTCATATTATCAGTCCAGAGATTCAAATCCCCTACATATATCTTAAACCCAGCACCAACTACAATTCCAGTAAAGTAGCATGCAAGTCTTGTGAAAAGAGATCCCCTCTGAGTCCAATTCCATCACGCAGAAACACCAGCTCCAAAGAAGGGCCACCTGTCATGGCAGTGAACCCCTTCTGCCATGACCATAGAACCCGTGGGTCTCTTTATCCCTCAAAAGAACCAATACCTGGGGTTGTATCTACCTTATCTGTCTCTTAGACTCTGTTCAGTTGTACATAGGGGTATTCCTTCTGACAACCTCCAGACTCTTTTTTAGAGGCTCACAGCCTTATAATCTCATTTCTCCTTTCCATTTCCCCCTTACATTAGGTCAAACAGCCTCCCGAAGTCATGTTATTATATGTAGACAGGTATATTCTGCTGTTCCGCATTGAATCTTTAATTCAAGGTCATTTTCTAGTTGCTTCTTCAGCTGGTATGTGGTAGTGATCCCTCGGTGCCAGGGAGGCTCATCCCCGGGTGTCGTGTCCCACGCTGGGGGGAATGCATCGCATCTACACGCTGAGTTTGGCTGTGAGAGTGGCCACATTGGAGTAACATGAAGGCTGTCAGGAGGAAACCCCCAGGCACAATGCTACTCTAGGCCTTGTTCTTATTGCAGGTGTATAGGCTCAAAAGTGCAGCCATTAGTATCAAGAGCCCACTGTTGGGCCGTCCTTCCTTCCTGGTTCTTGCCGTTGCACCTGGAGGATTGCCGCTGCTCTCCCAGGGCCCACAACAGTGACCCCCCGGCCAGGAGCCCAGTACCCCCCCACCTGTTGTTTTTAATTGTTTCCACTATGAGTATATGTAGACATTACCATATACCCTGGGCAAATGCCCTGTATAACTCCCTGTCAACCATATATATCCTGTCAATAACATCCCATATCAGTATTCCTCCACTGCCATTGTTGAACCACTCTGTGATCCAAAACTTCCCGTAAAGTGAATCCCAACATAATGTCAGCTTCAGAAGAGTCTTAGATCACCGAAATTCATATATACAATATACAGTATTTCCCCAGATCCACCATAAAACCTTTTCCCTTCCACAGCAATAATCTTTTAACTTATTCATATCATATTTCCTGAAACTGATGTACAGATTCCGAAACTATAGTTTTCAAACAAGGTGACATTTGTGCTTACTATGTGTTCCATACTTTAGGTTGTACAGTTTTCTAAATTTTTTAGTTATCCTATGTTTTGTCTTATGGTTTTCATTATTAGTCTGTCGTCCCCTATATGTTTTTGGTGTAATATTAGCTGTTTTATATTCATCCTCGTGTACTCTCACATAACTCCTGCCTGTGACCTCTTGTTTGTTGATTGTCCCTTTTGTTAATATTTCATGGCCGTGTGTATCTCTTCTTACTTTTTTGCATTTATAGTCTGTTTTGTCCAATATTAGGATAGCTACCCCTGCTCTTTTTTGGTTACCATTTGGATGGAGTATCTTTTTCCGACCTTTCGCTTTCAGGTCTCTGGTTTGGCATACAGTGTGTTTACGTATTGCTTGGCTGAGCAGCCTTGGTATAAATTTCCCCTGAAGAGTGACACTGATGGAGAGGAGAGGGGAGGGTCTTGGACTCTGGGATGGCAGAGGTGATACCACACTTGGGACATGTGATGAGCGGGAGTTGTGAAGGAAAGAGGTTGACATAATGATTTTATGATATTATATGATTTAATGATTCATTATGACCCCTACCCTCAACACTGTCCAGTACCGACAGCTGCATATCAAGAAATGGCAGCTTCCTGGTGCTCTTCTTTTTTTCTCTCTAATAACTTTTTTAAAAAAGATTTGATTTATTTCTTTCTCTCCCTTCCTCCTCCCCCCGCCCCATTGTCTGCTGTCCCTGTCTGTTCCCCGTGTGTTCTTAGCAGCACTGGGAAACTGCGTCTCTTTTTTTGTTGCGTCATCTTGCTGCATCAGCTGTGTGTGTGGCGCCAATCCTTGGCGGGATGCACTTTATTCACGTGGGGCGGCTCTCCTTGTGGGGCGCGCTCCTTCTGTATGGGGCACCCCTACCTGGGGGCCCCCGTGCGTGGCGCAGCACTCCTTGTGCGCGGCGGCACTGCGTGTCGGCCAGCTTACCCCACGGGTCAGGAGGCCCTGGTGATTGAACCCTGAACCCTCCGTAAGTAGAGGGACGCTGTAGCAGTTGAGACACATCTGCTTCCTGCCATTTTTTTTGGTAAAGCCACTAGCAACCTTTACCTTTGCCTTTAAATTAAAAAAAAAAAGATTGTTTGGTTTAAAAAGCATACATTTTTTTACTTTAGTAAATTTTAACCTAAAACAGTTATAAAAAATACTCTAAAATATAATAAAACCCGTTATATTTATTTTAATTTTAATATTAGAAAATAAAAAAAGGAACTTATCCATTCACTCATTCCAAGTGATCACTGCAAGTACATTTTCCTTCAGGCTTTGTTTTCGTTGGTATTTTACATACATATTATTACAGAATTTTATGTAACCTCAGTTTGGGACAAGGTGCCATGGGGTGACCTGGGCCCTGAACAGGCCTCCACTGGGGCAGAGGGCCCTCAGCACTTGGGCAGCTCCCAGTCGCGCCTGCTGAGTACCCACTAGATAGAAAGCTGGGCCAGAGGTGCTCCCCTGCTTGCATGGGGGGGCACCCCAGAGTGCCTCTGTCTTTATTATGGGTTGCATCGTGGCCTCCCACAATGACATGTCAGGTCCTAATCTCCTACACTATGGCTGTGAACTCATTTATGAACATGACCTTCAAAGATCCCATTCACGACAGTGAAGCCAGTCTGCATAAGGGTGGACCTCAACTCAGTACGACTGGAGTGCTTATGAGTAGAGGAAATTGGGACCCACTCAGGAGTGGGAGACAGAGAAGAGATGGCCAGGTGGTGGAGGCAGGGATGCAGTTGTGCATTGCTGGCAACCTGCCACAAGAATGCTGCTGACCGTAAAAGTGATCCTGCTGACATGCCGATTTTGGACATCTAGCCTCTCACCCTGCAAGACCATAAATTCCTGTTGTTTAAGGCAGTGAGGCAGTGGTATTTGTTAGAGCAGCCCAGCAAGTGAAGAGTGTTAATGTAACCTTTCCCCTGGAAAGCTTACCCTGAGGCAGTCAAGGCCACCCCAAACTCTCCACCCCTCTCAGTACTTAACTGGTGAAACTCCTTGTTGACCTTAAGGTGATTGGGAGGGCAGGGATCAGTCCTGCAGGACTGATGTTGAACAGTTCCAAGCACACACTTCACCAGAATGCATTGGGAATGGACATGTGGCCTTACAGTAGAGCCCTCTCCTCGTCTCTGTTGGCTGAAAGTGACTCTAGTGGCCTGGAGAGTCTGGTACAAGTCCCCAGCTTCCTCCATGTTGGAGTCGTGGCTTGAGCCCAGTCTAGGTCAGCAGTCACACCTGCGTGGAAAGAAGCCTGTCCCTACCTTCACTGTGAATTTAAAGTAGCCCTGCTTCCTCTTACGCTGGAGGCATTGTTTAAATGAAGGCTGCCAGTCTCTTTCTGAGTTGTGCGGGTCCAATCTTCAGCTGTACTTCATCCAGCCAAATTTACTCATCAGTGACTGAAGTAGGCACCCAGTCATTTCTTCCTCCCCTGTTTATGGGAAATGAAGCTTCCAACTCCATCCAGGAACTAGTTCCCAAGGCATCTTGCCCTGCCAGTGGGAACTGGGCACCAGGCTCCGCAGCATGTAGTGCTTTCCTCATGAATCTTCAGTGCAGATATGCAGTCTCCTCCTCCCGTTCTTCCAAGGATCTTGTAGAATGCTCTTCAGGCCTCCTGGGTCCCACAAACAGGTTGAATTGCCAGGTAGCTCTGGATGATTCTTAACTGCCCTGAAGGGAACTCCCTACTCTGCCAACATCTTACCCTTGTTACAGTACACGTATTCTCCAGGTTCCCTATTAAGGAAACTAATTAGTGCATTTCATGCAACCATTGATTTAGTGATTCCATGAGTGGATATAACTATCAGTACTCTGGTGGAGCTTTGGAAACCATCACAATTGCTCTTTTGTCCACAATATTTTCCTCTACCTGAGGATGGGTGGGATCAAGGGAGTTCACTTCTGCCCAGTGGTGTATCAAAAATTGGGAATAGAGCTCACTGAGAGCAATCTGAAATGGGAGGTGAAACTTCATCATGAGGAGATTGTTGTTGTTGTAGCTTCATTCAAATTTAGTGCTAATTTGGCCCCAGCATTGATTCAAGTATTCAGCTAAGTTCTGGGAGCTTGTCAAGACTGGAAACACCAGAGCACCTACCCAGATATTAGTTGCATCATAGTCATCAGACTGTGCAGATTTTTTAATTTTTATTTATTTATTTATTCATTTTCTTTTTAAAAAGTTACTTTGATTACGTGAATGTTACATAAAATTATAGGGGTTTCTCACATACCCCAATCCCTACACCTCCCACATTTTCCCATATTAGCAGTATCCGTCATTTGCATGGTCTGTATCTATCACTGCAATGTCATGCAGGCAATGCCGAAGTCCCAAAATTACCCCGGTATTACACCTGATTTTCCCTCTCCCTGCCCTCAGAACCTCCTGTGACCCCTGCCTCCACATCAGTCATATAAGTTCTTACATTGCTAGAATCACAGTAAGTCTATAGTCGATTATCAGTAATTCTATTTTAGTGCATAGTTCACTCCTCAATCCTGAGTATTCTGGGATGGTGATGCCCACTCCACATCTAATTGAGAGGGGGCTTTGATTCCGTAGGGCAGATGGATGGGACTCTCTTGCTTGTAGTTATTTGTAGACTCTCAGTTCCGTGGGATGGTTGTTGTCCATCATCATCTCCTTCTTTGTTGTCCTAGGTGAGTCCAATGAACTAGAGAGTAGGTGTTGCAACTCTGATGAGATTCAGGACCCAGCTGATACAGAGGCAGCAGAAAGATTGAAGTCTCTTAGACATATGCTATACTAATTATAGGTTCAAATAGAAGGGTCAGAAAAGCCATGTGTAGGGAAACCACAACCTAGTCCAACTCTTTCACACTGGGGAGCATAAGTTCTAAAGTACGGCCCATTGTCAAGGCAACAAATTCCTCAGCTCTCTGCCCTGACTTTAGTGTCTGCATGTCTCCAGAGCCAGCAGTAGCCCTGCTACTTGAGGTAGTATTTACTTTGGCAGTCAGTGAGATCCTGCTGAAATTTGCATTAGCATAACCTCTAGAATGACCTTTGACCCACTTTGAAGTGTTCAGCCACATAAACTCATTTTTCTTTAACTTTTCCCCCTTTGATCACAGTCTTTCTCCAGTTGCATTGCCAGTTGGTGCTTGGTAGTAATCCCTCGGTGCCAGGGATGCTCATCCCTGGAGTCATGTCTCACGCTGGGGGAAGTTTTCTCAGGTGTTTCATTTTTATTTTTTCTTAACAATTTTCATTTATATCTCTCCCTTTCTCCCCACCCCCCAGTTGTCTGCTCTCTGTGTCCATTCACTGTGTGTTCTTCGGTGTCCACTTGCGTTCTTGTCAGCGACACCAGGAGTCTGTGTTTCTTTTTGTTGCATCATCTTGCTGTGTTAGCTCTCTGAGTGTGTGCGGCTCTCTTCTGGGGCAGGCTGTACATTTTTTTGCATGGGGCAGCTCTCCTTACAGGGCATACTCCTTGAAGTGGGGCCCCCCTACGTGGGGGACACCACCGTGTGGCACGGCATTCCTTGTGCGCATCATCACTACACATGGGTCAGCTCACCAAAGGGGCAGGATGCCCTGGGTTTGGACCCTGGACCTCACATGTGGTAGGCGGACGCTCTGTCAGTTAAGCCAAATCCACTTCCTCTAATCTGTTTTTAATCTCATCCATCATGTCTTTAATTCTCATAAGCTCTGTTACTTTTCTTTGCTTGCTGTTAGATAGTTCTTTAAACTCACCCAGTGTTTTCTTAATATCCTTAATTCTTCAGTCATATTTTCCTTTAACTCCTTGAATTGATTTAGGAGATTTCTGTGATTATTATGGATTCATTGCCTCAAATCCTGTATTTCCTCAGGATATTTGGTTTGTTCCTTTGACTCGCCCATCTCCTCCTGTTTCCTAGTATGGCTTGTAATTTTTTGGTGATGTCTTGGCATCTGAATATGTCTGCGAATTTATGCCGATGGCAAATTTCTTTTGTTACTTAGCGTTTTTTATCACAGCTCTTCTTTGATTTTTGGTTCAGCTTTTTCTAAGTCTCGAAAATTGCCTAGTTTGTGTTATCAAAATTGACCAGAGATCACTGTACATACAGGGCAACACCTATTCCAGTGATGAAAAGCAAAACGTCAAAACATTTTTTTATGATATTTTTCATTTTTTAATACCCCAGTTTATTTTTACTTTTAGTTTTTCTAAATTATTATGTATTCTATTTCTTATCATTAAACCTGTCGTAACTATTTCATTTTCCTATTTATTGGCAGTATATTAGTCTTCACTTTTGAAGTTTTGGATCACAGTTTCCAGTCCGGCCAGCAGTTGGCACTCATCAGTGAAATAGTTCTTTCAACTTCCGCTTTGAGTGCGTTTAGTCTGGACGGTGCCAAGATTTAAAGGAAGCTCTCCTGGGCAAATTCACTGAAGAGAAGCTCTCCAACTCACCCTCCCTCTTCCCTTGTGACAGTTGACAGGGAGGAAGGCATCTGTTTCCCTCTAGGTCAGCTGCAGTGAGGCAGGGGTTTTATCCAGGTTTAAAGTCTCGATGGTGGGTAGAGGGAGCCCTTCCTGGTCTCCATTCAGGTTTAGTAACTCATGTTTGTTTTTTCAGGTCCTTTGACTTTCTGTGCCTTGTACCCCTAGCGTTGTGCAACACTGTCCTGGTCTGCTGACCGCAGAGAAGGTCCCGCACACAGTTTTTGGCCCTTCCTCTATTGTTTTTTCATGAGAGAGTTGAGCCCTGCCTTCCTACTCTGGTACCAGCTTCCCAGAACCTGTCCAATTTGTTTTATTTTTGATCCTTCGTTAAGATCTGTAGAGTAAAGTATAGGGAACCCCATTCTGTATTTATAAGAAAATGCAAGCTCAGGAAAGAACTGGCTTGTTCAGCAAGTGTCCGAAGTGGCACTGGGCCAAGGCTTGAGAGGATCCAAAACCGCACTCTGCCTAATACACCCCATCACTGCCAGGGGTACCGTCTTGACAGAGAAACCCTCTCAAGACAGAGTCTAAGGCTTTAGAAAATATTTGACATCATTTGCCACATTCTCCTGTTTTCTTCCCACCTTACAGCAATTCAGACCAGCTACCCTTTGTCCCTTCTTAGAAGAGTGTTAAGAAAATCCAACAGGAAAAGTAGTTTATAACATTTCACATTCATTGAGGTTTTGTTGTCAGGATAGCTCAAGAAAAATCAGGAGACATTACCTTTTATGTTTTCAAACTTATACCAAAAGGATAATATTTTTGAGAATAACTTAATGTATTCTCAGGTTCATGTGGATAACAGTTTCCTCTTCCATTTCTCCCCTCTCTCTTTTGTAAAAAGGAGCTCTGAGTAGATCAACACTTACTTTTTCCATTTCTTTGAAGTCATCATCTAGCTTGGTTCCTTCACCTCCTCCAAACTTCTCCCTCACTTTCTGTTGAAAATAGCCAAAAAAGATAATTTTTATAAATTAGGTTTCTTTTAAAGAGACATGGTAAAAATAGCATGCCCTTTTACCAGCATCATCTAATGTAATCCCACATCATGCTATGACATACGTGAATAGTCCATTTTCAGAGGATGAAACTGAGGCTCCATGAGTTTAAACAGTTTACCATGAAGGACGGATTCAAACTAGCACCTTCTGAATTCAATCCCATTACATTGATCTTTCGAATGTATAAATTATTACATGACTAGTAAATAACATTTTTCTCTTGAAACTTCTGAGGGAAAACTGCCGCATACATGAATCCTTTGCTTCTGGTAACGGATCTAACATGCTACCTAAGTAGAAAATTGCTGCTGTTTCAACCGATTCCTCAGTGGGCTATTGAACAGATAATGGCAGACATCTATCAAACTGATAAAAAAGTCAGCCAAGCTGATCTTATGTCTTGTTGTTTTATAAAGCTCCTTGTAGCTATCTCCATCCATATGTACATAAGATGAACCACGTGGAAAGATGTAGGGGGCATTTCTTTGGTACCAAATCATTTCTCATTATCAGACATTTTATATTAATTAACTTACATATACAAATCATTTTTCACATGGAAAATTCATGTGTGTAGAAAACCTAGATTTAGTATTCTATTCTGAAGTAAACGTTCAAATTAAGTCTATTAAGAATGAATAGCGGGATGAGAAGGAAAATACTTTGGCTTCAGAGACAGGAAATTAAATGTTAATGACATAGACTTCATTCCTCTTAAAATCCTTCAGTATAAAGTTAGATGCTTTTCACTAATATGCCCCTGCATTGCCTAAGGTATCACACAGATATCAAAGTTCATTTTTCATTTCCTTCAATAGACACTGGGTTGAGGGTCTTTGCAGAGAATCCCCACCATGGCCAGACCTTCAGCACAAAGGGGTCTCTGGACATCTATATCTCCATCTCCTGGTCATGGAAGTCCATACGTTCTCTTCTAGAGCTGAGGTGTGCTTTTTCACTCTCTGTTCCATCTGTCCTTCACTCACATGTTCTGAAATCAAGAAACCCCTGAGAAGTGACTACTCGTGGAAAAGCCATGAGTCTGAGTTTTGACACCACTCTAGGCTGACATACAAGATGCCATTCATTTCAGGCCATTCAGGAACATGGCTGATGAAACAGCATGGCGTGTTCTTACTCCCTGCTACTCTGTGGGTAATACCGAAGAGTTATGAAAATGAGACACCATAACACATTTAAGAACCCTTGTCTGAACCTACAGTGTCAACAATAAGTCCTCATTCTCTCCCCGATAAAGTGTCTATTTATTGTATTCTCGTTTCTTTCATAAGGTTATTTAACTGCTGAGATGTTTAGTAACTCCTTGAGAAGAATCTAGCAATTTCATTAATATATTACAGTATTATGTAGAGAAAGGTCATTCATTAGAAGTGAAAGTGAATAAAAACCATTTTAACATCTTTGATTTGTACAACTGCGATACAGCTCTTACTAATCATTTGGTATGTATGCACTGAGAACTACCTAGAGCATATTTAATTTCTATCTGATGGTGATATAAATTAAATTTCCTGCCCATGGTAGTGACCTTCAGCTAGGAAGAGGTGGAACCAGGATCGGCAAGCAGTTCTCCCTCTAAGCCTTAGGCTTCTTTGCATTTGAGGCACAGCCTTGGAGAACTGTCCGTGGTGCTGGCCTTGTCTCGCTGAAGTTCCTTTAGCTTCAGATGGTCATAGTCTGAGTGACCACGTTAACTTTTTTTGATTAGAAAAAGAAAATATTTTATTTAAACCTCATTACTCCAACAATAATGCTGTAACTTTCATTCAGAAGATGAGATTTTCGGATCTATATCTTTTTCTTTCTCCCGGACAAATTTTTGAAGGTTTCTTTTAGGGCATGGTTGTTAGGAAGAGGCTTTTCTACTTTATTTCTCCCTAGGAAAGTATTTATTCTTAAGATTTAATGCATAATTTCTCTACATACAGAGAATTTGACTGTATAGGTTTGGAATTTTTTAACATTATATATTACAAGTAACCCTCTTCTTAGTTGCATGACTTTTCAGAATTTATTTTCCTTAATTCTATCATTGTTTTTGTTTTTATTTTTTTTAATTAAAGATTTATTTATTTATTAATTTCTCTCCCCTTCTTCCCCACCCCCGTTGTCTGTTCTCTGTACGTATTTGCTGCGTCTTTTTGTCTGCTTCTGTTGTTCTCAGCGGCTGGGAATCTGTGTTTCTTTTTGTTGCGTCATCTTGTTGTGTCAGCTCTCCGTGTGTGCTGCGCCATTCCTGGGCAGGCTGCACTTTCTTTCGCGCTGGGCGGCTCTCCTTACGGGGCGCACTCCTTGCGTGTGTGGCTTCCCTGTGCGGGGACACCCCTGCATGACATGGCAGTCCTTGCGCGTGTCAGCATTGCCCGTGGGCCACCTCCACACGAGTCAAGGAGGCCCAGGGTTTGAATCGCGGACCTCCCACCTGGTAGACAGACGCCCTAACCACTGGGCCAAGTCCTCCGCCATCATTGTTTTTTTATATAGGTAATCTTTTTTGTTTAGTTAACTGACTTCTTTCAATCCTTTCAAAACTAATACAATCTGGACATAATTTGCCTAGATATATATTTTTATTTACTTTCAAAAGATACGTAGATCACACAAAATGTGACATTAAAAGCGGTAGGAGGTCCCGATGCCCCACCCCACACCCCACACTTATCCCACATCAAGAACTTTTTCATTAGTGTGGTACATGCATTGCATTTGATGAATACATTTTGAAGCACCGCTACACAGCATGGGCTATTACTTACAGTGTAGTTTAAACTCTCTTCAGTCCATCCAGTGGATTCTGGTAGGATATGTCATGTCCTGCATCTGTCCCTGCAATATCAATCAGCACATCTCTAAGTCCTGAAAATGCCTCCGCATCACACCTCCTTTTCCCTTTCCCTGCGTTTAGCAACTCCAGAGGCCACTGTGTCCACATCAATGATACAATTGCTCCTATTGCTAGAGTAAAAATAATTCCTGTAGTTGAATACCATTAAGTCCACTCTAGTCCATATTTTCTTTGTCTATCCCTAGGACCCTGGGATGGCGATGCCCACTCCTTCTCTCGATTGAGAAGGGGCTTCTTTCCCACATGGCTGGTGGATGTGACTCTCGTGCCCACAGCCGTAGACTGTCTTGGTTCCCTGGTGTGGTTGTTGTCCATCCTCATCTCCCTCTCAGCTGATCTGGGTAAGTCCAATGAAGTGGAGTGTAGGTGGTGCAGCAACACCACTGAGGCTCAGGTGGAACCTGGATAGCCCAGAGATTGAAGTCTCCTGGGCATACAGCAAACCCAGCACCCACCAGAAGTTCAATAAAAAGGGACAGAAGAGGCACTGTGGAAAGTCATATCTGAGTCTAACTCCATCACAGGAGGACAAATTGCTAATTAGGGCCTACTCTTAAGGCACTGAACCCTGCATGTATCTGCCATGACCATAGGACGAGGGTGTCCCCATAGCCCCTGGGAGCACCACTACCTGGGGTTGTGTTGTGTCATCTTTGGCTGTCTATGAGATCCTGCTGAGAAGTGCTTAAGCACAAGCCCTCTGATGACCTCCCGACTCATTTTGAAGTCTCTTAGCCATATAAACTCATTTGTTTTTACCAATTCCCCTTTAATTCAAGGTCTTTTTCCAGCTGCAACACCAGCTCGTGCTTGGTTGTAATCCCTGGGTGCCAGGGAGCCTCGTCCCTGAGAGTCATGTCCTATGCTTGGGGGAAGGTAATGCGTTTATATACTGTTTATTTAGAGAGTGGCCATATTGGAGCAACGTGGAGGTATTTCAGAGGTAACTCTTAGGCAGCCTGCAACACTAGGCCAGCTGACACTTGAAGCGCAACAGGGTCATAAGCATAGTCCTCAGTATCAAGGGCCCATCCTTGGACCATCCTTCTTAGCTGGTCATTGCCCTTGCACTTGGGAGATTGTTGCTGTTCCATGGGGAATGTGGCAGAGTTCCCCAGATGGGAACCCAGCCCTCCATCAGTTGTAGTGTGAAACTCTCCCCACTAGGACAATACCCAATGAACATCCAAATATGTCTAAGTCATATGCTTGCCAATGTGAACTCCCTCCCATGCATCCCCATCAATGACACCCACACCAGTGCTCCTCCACTGCCATAGCTGACTGCCTCTGCTATCCAAAACTTCTTAAAAAATTAAGCCTAATATATTGCCAGATTTCGTTAAGAGGAAAATGAAATAATACTGATTAGTTTAAGCATTACAATGCAAATACATATTAATTTAGAAAAAAGTAAGAAAACTTAAAAAAATTGGGGTATTGGAAAAGGAAAAATGCTACAAAAAATTTTTTGACGTTTTTCCTTTCATCACTGTAATAGGTGTTGTCTTGACTGTACAGTGTCAAGGCCATCTCTTCCATTTTTTCCTCAGGGTCTTACCTCTTTATTTTCTTCTTTATGTCTTCAAAGAAGTTTTAGGTCACATTAAAGTCACATACAGAACATAAGGGACTCCCATATACCCCAACATCCTCCCTTTATACCTTCCCCACCAATGATCTTTTTCCATGTGGACATTACATTTGCTCTACTGATGTGTAAGTATTGAAACATGGCTACTAACCATGGTCAGTAGTTTACATTTTGGTTTATATTTCCGACCGTACAGGTTTATAAGTTTTTAGTGAAATTTAACATGACCCGTATCCATCATTTGATGATCATGCAGAACACTTCCATTGCCCCCAGTTTCCCTCTTCCATCTATCCTATTCCTCTGTTCCCCTCCCCTCGGAGACCACCGTGACAATGACGCTTCACTACTTGAAGAACAAGACTCGTCGATACTTGCAACAATGCTGAGGGCTTGACACGCTAGTCTGTCCTCCCCCATTAGGTGTCTGTCACCCATGCTCTCGAGAGACACCCTCCCCTCTGTTTGAGAACATCAGGCCTCCCCAGGAAGTGGGTACAACCCCTTCCCACTCATTGTATGGCTCTCCACTCAGCAGTATAACACACTGTGACATGATGAGCACTCACACCCTCCCTAGAAGCCTGCTCCAGGTGCATTCTACGCCAGATGCCTCCTATTCAGCCCCCTAAACTAGTATTCCTTCCTTGTCATATTGCCAGAGTGTTTACTCAACACTGTAGTTTCAGCCACATACCTGTGAATCCCCAGTGTTCATCTGCCCCTTCCCCCAACATTCCCCTGAGTTCCATGGACATCCGATCCATCCTTCCCACCCTAGAAGTTGTGACGCTTGCACTGCTCAACCCAATGGTATACTTATACCCCTACCATATCCCTTCCCTGCGCAACTACTCATTTCCACGTTATCATAGATTTTGCCTGTGTGGGTATTCGCTCACAGCCTTCTCTTTCCTGTAAACCTGTCTTCCAGACTGTAGCTCTCTGAGTCGGCTCGATTTGCTTAACTCATATCTGAGAGGTCACGTAATGTTTGTCCTTAAAGACGTGACTTGCTTCACTCAACATAAGGTTCTCAGTATTCATCCACAGTATCCCGTATGTTCACACTGTATTCCTTCTTACAGCTGAGTAGCATTCCATTGTATGTGTATCCCACATTTTGTGTATCCATTCGTCTGTTGAAGGGCATTTGGGGTGATTCCATTTGGCAATAGTGAATAATGCCAGTATGCATAATGCCAGTATGCATACTGGTGTGCATACATCTGTTCGCATCCTTGTTTTTAGTTGTAGGTATACACTCAGTAGTGAAATTTCTGGGTCATGTGGCAGATCTATAGTTAGTTTTTGGAGGAAGTGCCAATCTGTCCTCCACAATGCCTGGCCATTGTACATTCCCACCAGCAGGGAATGAGGGTTCCCCTTCCTCCACATCCTCTCCAACACTTGAAGTCCTTTCGTTTTTAATAGTAGCCAGTCTAATGGGTATAAGATGGTATCTCACTATAGATTTGATTTGCATTTCCCTTCTAATTATTGATGTTGAGCATCTTTTCATGTGCTTTTTAGCCATTTGTATTTCTTCTTTGGAGAAATGTCTGTTCAAATCTCGTGCCCATTTTTTAAAATGGGTTGTTTGTCTCCTTATTTTGAGATCAAGGATTCCTTTCCATATGCTGGATATTAGGCTCCCTCAGGTATCTGGTTACCAAATATTTCCTTGCATTAGGGAGGCTGCCTTGTCACTTTCTTGAGAAACTTCTTTGAGGTACAAAAGGTTTTAATTTTGAGGAGGTCCCTTTCATCTATTATTTCTTTTTCTGCTCCTGCTTTGAGTGTGAAGTTCATGAAGCCATTTCCTATCACAAGGTCCTGTAGATTCTTCCGTAGGTTATCTTACAAGGTCTTTATGGTCTTGGCTTTTCTATTTAGATCTTTGATGCACCTTGTGTTGATTTTTATATCAGGTGTTCATCTCTCATTCCTATGCATATGGATATGCAGTTCTCCAAGGCTCATTTGTTGCAGAGGCCGTTCTCTCCCAGTTGATTGGGCTTGGTGCCCTGTCGAATATCAGGTGACTCTATACGTCAGGATCTATATCCCGACTCTCAGTCCAGTTCCATTGGTTAGTATGTCTGTCCTTGTGACAGTATAATGCAGTTTTGACCACTGTAGGTTTGTAGTATGATTTAACGTCAGGTAGTGCCCTTCCTTGATTTCATTTTCCTTTTTCAATATGTCTGTGACTGTTCAGGGTACCTTGCCCTTCCAAATACATTTCACAGGGAGTATTTCCAAATCAGTAAAAAATGCTGTGTTTATTTTTATTAGGATTGCATTCACCCTGTAGATTATTTCGGGCAGTTTAGACACCTTAATGACGTTTATTCTTCCTATTGATGGACAGGGAATATTTTTCCATTTGTTTACGTCTTCTTTGATTAAAGTGTTGTGTAGATTTCTGTGTTTGTCATTTACATCTTTATTTAAATGTATTCCTAAGTATGTGATGTTTTTATATTATTATTACAAATGACGGTTTATTTCTTGATTTCCTCCTTCTATTGGTCATTATTGGTGTAGGTGTTTGGTTTTTGCACAGGTGTCCGGGGATCAAGCCGGGTAGTAGATGATTGGGTGCCTGTGGCTGTCCGTCAAGGGTAGGACAGGTCCCCGTAGGGGCGTGGCGTCCCGGAGCGGGGCGGGAGCTCATTGGCTCAAGCGCTGGCGTCGACGCAGACGCTCCGCCCCTGAAGCCCCGCCCCGTCCCGGGCCGGCGGCCCCTAGAAGAGCTGGCGGCGTGTGGGGCGCACGAGGCCCTGCTGGGTGTTCCGGGGGCGCCGCCCGGGAGCCCGAGGGCGGGGGAGCGTGTGGTCGGCGGGCGTGGGGGCTGCGGGAGCGCTCGGCCCTTGCCCAGGGACCCGGCCCGTGTCCCGCCCGGGTAGCGGTAAGTTTGGGACGGAGTTGGCGTCGGGGCGGGACAGGCGGGCGGCGACCCCCCGGGGCGCGGAGAAGGGGGCGAGGAGCTCCCCGCTGGCGGCGTCGGGGGCGCGGGTCCCGGGAAGTCGTGCGGGGCCCCGGTCCTGCGCGCCCTCAGGGCCTGGTGGGGCCCGGGCGGCGCCTGGCGGGGGCGCTGCTTCCGGGGCGGCGCGGGGCCGGGGGCGGGGGTGCAGTCGAGGGGGCGCGGGGTGCAGTCGGGGTGGGGCGTGGTGCACTCGGGGGGTGGTGCAGGTTGCAGTCGGCGGGGGTTGCAGGGTGCGGGGGGGGGCGGGCGCAGGTTGCTGTCGGAGTCCTGGCCCAGCGGGACTGTGGTGCCGGGCCCGTGGCACAGTAAGGTCCCGGGGGTTCACGGGAAGGGTGGCCCGCCCTCACCCCCGCCCCTCCTGCGCCCACCATGGTCCTGAACACCCCCACGGTACCCCGTGTCCCCCCCAGGGCCCCTCTGGCCCCTGAATGTTGCCCCCAGGGTTCCTCCAGTCCCACAGCGCTTCCTCCTCCCACTTAGTCCCCCCTTTTCCTCACAGTCCCCCTTCCTGCAAGGTCCTACCCCCCCCAACGCTTCCTGTCCTCCCCACTCCCGCCTGTCCCCCCCCCACTCCCTCCCCCCCACTCTCCCTCCTAACCCCCGCTGTCCCTCTCCACACCAGGTCCCTCCTTGGCTCCCATGGTCCTTCCTGCCCTCACCCCAAAGTCCCTCTTCCCCGTCTACTGTCCCTTTCCCCCAAGACCACCCCCCCGTTGTCCCTCCCCGAACAGGCCGTCCAGCCCCCCCTTGGTCCCTGACCCTCCAAAGTCCCCTCCTTTATCCCCCCCATGAACCAGCCCCCATCCACGGTCCCTCCCCCACACAATGTTTTCTGCCCCCCCAAGGCTCCTGTCCCCCATGGCTCCTCCTGTCCCCCCACTCTCCCTCCTCCTCCCGCAGTCCCTCCTGTCCCCTCCCAGGTCCCTCTTTTTCCCCGCACAGTACCTCCTGTTTCCTGATGGTCCCTCCTGGTGCCCCACGCTCCCTCCATCCTCATGGTTACTCCCACCTCACCAAGGTCCCTCACCCTCAAGTTCTCTCCTGCCCCTTCACAGTCACTCCTGCACCCCTACCTTCCCTTCTCCCCCACAGTCCCTTCCCCCAAGGTCCCTTTAGCCCCCTCAAGGCCTCTACTTCCCTCCACGAACCCTCCTGCCCCCCCACAGTATCTCCTCCCCCGCCAAGGTTCCTCCTGTCCCCCCCAGGTCCCTCCTATCCCCCCATGGTCCCTCCTTCCCGCTTACTGTCCCCCCATTGTCCCTCCCCAAACAGGCCATCCTGCCCCTCCCATGAATCACCCCCACACACAGTCCATCCTCCCCACAATCCTTTCTACCCCCACATGGCTCCTCCTGCCCCCCCCTTCCTGCCTCCCCCATGGCCCCTCCTCCCCGGCCAAGGTCCCTCCTATCCCCCCCATGATCCCTCCTCCCCCGCCAAGGTCCCTCCTATCCCCCCATGGTCCCTTCTCCCCCGCCAAGGTCCCTCCTATCCCCCCATGGTCCCTCTTATTCCTCCATGGTCCCTCCTGCTCCCCCCACGCACCTCCTGGTGTGCCATTCTCCCTCCACTCCCACGGCTCCTCCCTCCTCCCCAGGGTTCTTCCCCACCCCCATGGTCCTCCTCGCCCCCGCGGTCCCTCCTACCACCTCCACACTCCCTCGTGCCCCCCACAGTATCACCTCCCCTCGCGGTCCCTGCCTCTGCCTCCCCACAGTTCCTCCCCCACATGGTCCCTCATCCCCCCCACGGTCCCTCCTGCCCTTCCACAGTTCCTCCTCCTCTCCTACGGTCCCTCCTCCCCGTGATTGTCCCCCCACCCACTGTGTCCCCCCCAAAGTCCATCCTCCTCCATGTTCCCTCCTTCCCATGATCCTCCCCAACCCCGGTCCCCCCACATGGTCCCTCCTGTCCCCCCACCGTCTTCCCTTCCTCCAACTTTCCTTCCAGCACTCCCACGGTCCTCCTGTCACCCCACAGTTCCTCCTGTCCTCCCAAAGTCCCTCTTTCTCTCTCCCCCCATGATTCCCCACCCTCAGTGTCCCCTCAAAGTTTGTCCTCCTCATTGGTCCCTCCCGCCTATGGTCTTCCCTGCCCATGGTCCCCTCCAAGGTCCTTTCTCCCCCCACTGTCCCAGCTGCCCACCCCCACATTCCCTCCTTCCCCCTCAGTCCCTCCTGCCTCCCCTTGGTCTCTCCTGCCCCCCACAGCCCTTCCTGCCCCCCATGATCCCTCCTGCACCCCTGTGGTACCCCCTCCCCTCCATGGTCCCTTCTCCCTCTCCACAGTCCCCCCTCCCTCCCTGCACTGCCCAGGGTCCCCCATGGTCCACCCCTTGGCCCTGCCCTGCACCCTCCTGGCCCTCCCAGGTCCCTGGGTGCTTCCCCTTTCAGCGCCCCCTTGCCAAGGCCCTACACTTCAGATGGCCCCTGGAGCCAGGCGGAGGCTGCTTCTCCCTCTTCTCCTCCCACCTGGAAAGGCCAGGCTCAGGGACTGGCCTGCAGCAGTGGCTCTTCCAGGGGTCACTGCTGAGGGGGAATTGGGGGCTCCTGGGGAAGGGCTCCTGGGAGGCCCAGGGGGAGCGTGACTGACCCCCGGTGTGTGCCTGCAGGGAGCACAGTGAGTGGGGCCCTCGCGGGAGGGGCCTCTGGGTGCAGGTTTGTGCCCGGCCTGGGAGCTTTGCAGGGACCACCACAGTGTGCGTCTAAAAGTGTGTGTCTGGCCCCAGAGGTCTGCAGGTGCGGCTCCTCCTGCTCTCAGGCATTTGCGTTCTTGGGGTCACAGCCCTGGTGAGTCACTTGAGCCTTTCCTTGTCTGTGTGTCCTGTTTCATTCTTTTCTGGTTTCTGGGATTCCACAGGGCAGGTGAGGGCTGGGTTCTAGGGCCCCCACCACTGTGTCCCCTCCTGGCTGTGGCTGCACTGTAGGCCCAGGACAGCCTCAGCCTTGGCTTCCCTCAGAGCTCCCCCTGGTCCCAGGACACTCTTTCCTTTTGGTGGTGGTTACAGGTGTTTTCTTAGAAGTGTGGTTTCCTGGAGTAACGCTGGGTGGAAACGGTTGGAGAGCTCTTGCTCAGGTGATAGCTTGCTAGGGCCGGAGGAGGGCAGCTGGCCGGTGGGGGCCACTGGATTTGGGTGCCTGCTAGGACCCTCTGCACAGCCTGGGAAAGGGCGCCTGCTGGCCAGGCCGCCTGCCCGAGGCTGCTGACGGTCCCAGGGGTGTGCTGAGCATTTCCAGGGGCTCCAGGAGCCTCTCCTTGGCAGGGGGGTGACCTGGGTGTCTTGGGGACACCACTGTCGCCCTGCTTTGTCTACCAGGAGCAGTCACCCAGCTGGCCTTAAAGGAGCCTGGCTGCAGAGGACGCCTCTGTGCTTACTGTTCTCGGCCTCTTAGAAGAGTTGGTCCCGTTGTAGGGAAGCAGCTCAGGGCTGTGGAGCCGCTGCTCTCACTCAGGACAGATGGCTGGACCTTCTCAGCCCACCCCCTTCTCTTGTCCCCTGCACTTCCCCCTGCACTTCTGAAGGTGGTTTTCACAGGGTTGCCTCCTGGAAGGGGAGCCAGGCAGGGCTGCTGGGGCCCTGTCACTTCCATGCAGATGACCACGCTGTTCTCCTAGTGCCCTGTCACTCAGCAGATCCTAAGTGTGATGAGGAAGAATACAGTGCTACTCTCAGTGGTTTTATAAGAAAACCGTAGCAATGAAATCTTTAGATGAGGATTAGCAGTCCTTTTTGTTTTTTTTTAACAAATTAATTTTATTGATACATGTATGTTTTAACAATTCAGTTTTATTGATATTAAGAAAGCCTACAAGTCATTCAAAGTGTACAATGCATGGTATTTAGTATAATTACATGGATGTGCATTCATTACCTTGGTCATCATTAGAATATTTTCATTATTTCAATAATAAGAAAAATAAACTAATGAGAAAATTCTTCACACCCTCTGTTTGCCTGCTGGATATAACTTCCCTTTCTGGCAGCTCCAGCACAATTATTGATGTATTAAGCAGTTTTATTGAGATATATTCACAACGATATGAACTGTCCAAAGCGTGCCATCAGTGGCTTTTAGTATAATCACAGTGTGGTGCATTCATCGTTATAAAAATTTTTAGAATCTTTTTCAGTACTTTAAAAGGAAAATCTCAAGCCCCTTAGCAGTCATTCCCCAGCCCTATATAACCACTAACCTAACTTCATCTTTATAAACTGATTTACATTTTCTATCAGTGGAATCATGCAGTATGTAGTACTTAGAGTCAGGTTTCTTTCCCTTAACATAAGGGATATATTAATATTTTGTAGTGTTAACATACATTTGTTCAATTTCAAAAATTACACTGATATATGCAGTTTTATCCATATTCATATTTCACACGTGATCTTTCCTATGCTAAGAAAGAACCTTTTGGTTACTCTATCTCTTTTGTTACCTCTGTTTCTTGAGCAACAGATCACATTTTAAAGTCTCCAAACTCAACTCTTCGGTGTAACCTCATCTATTTTCTTTTTCTTTTGTGCATTTAATAATTGAATATATAAACAATTTAAAGAAAAGAAAACACTTGAATAAAAACAATACAATTATAAATTGAATATATTGGGTATCTGATAAGTTTTTTCCAATCCTACATTATATTACACGATACGTTTGGTTCATAGTCAACACAACCATATAGTATTTGATCTTTTGTGTCTGGCTTGCTTCCCTCAGCATAATGTCCCCTAGATTCAGCCATGGTGTCATGCGCTTTATGACTTCATTTCTTTTTACTGCTGCATAATGTTCCTTCATGTGAATACACCGCAGTACGTTTATCCATTCATCAACGGATGGACACCCGGGGTGTTCCCAACTTCCGGCGATAGCGAATGATACTGCTTTGAACATGGGTGTGCTGATGTCCGTTTGTGTCCCTGCTATCAGGGCTGTATACCCAGTAGTGATGTTGCAGTGTCATGTGGCAAGTTTATCTTTAACTGCTTTAGTAACTGCCAAACAGTCCTCCACAGGAGCTGTACCACTGTGCTTTCCCACCCACAGTGAGTTAGCGTGTCTCCACGTCCTCTCCAGCACTGTGGTTCTCTGTCTGTGGCAGGATCACTGGAGTGGGATGTCAGGGACGGGATAACGTGGGAGGAAGCCCACCTCGCGTCCATATAAGGCCCATAAATGTACGTTCGTGGGGCATCGCCTCGGTGGATGGAGGTTCAGACGGTAACCGAAGGAATGTCAAATTCCCATCCTGGGGAGCTCTGCCACGTTCTCTAAGACGTCAGCAAGAATCCCCCTAGAGTACAGGGACAATGACTAGTGGAGGAAGATGGTCTCCTGATGGACACTTGATATTGATGACTGTGTGTGCTTATGAACCTTCACACTCGAAATTGAAACTTAGCCTTCTGTTACAGGGTGCCTAAGAGTTGCCTCCTGGGAGCCTCCTCGTTCCTCACGTGCGGCCTCTCTCTAAGCCAAACTCAGCCTATAAATACATTGTCTGTCCCCCAGTGTGGGATATGACTCCAGGGTATGAGACTCCCTGGCACCGAGGGATTACTACCAAGTACCAACTAGCAATGCCACTGGAAAAAGACCTCGACCAAAATGAGGAAAAGATAAAAGAGAAATCAGTTGAGGTGCTAAGAGTCTGCAAAGGGAGGTGAGCCCAGAGGTTATCCCAGGGTTGATGCTTATGCATGTCTCAGCAGGGTCTCTCACTGCCAAAGTCGATGCTACCCCAGAGAGCTGGTGTCCTGAGTGTTCTGAAACATCCAGGCGCTGGAGCCAGGCAGACAGCTCAGGAGTTTGGTGCCCTGCCAGTGGTCCCTACTTTGGAATTTATGGTCCCGCCGAGTGCACTGACTTGGGCCCAGTTGTTTCCCCACACGTGGCTCTTCTGTCCTTCTATTTATGTCTGTAATTAGCACTGAAGTTAGTCCTGTAGAGGCCTGCGTGTCCTCCAGGTAGGTTGTAGACAGGCCTTGGTGGGCTGCTTCTAAGGGCAGCGTGGTGGGGAGGTGCCTGAGATTAGATAGGTAGAGGTGCAGGTCTGTTGATGGATGCAGCGCCTTTTGTTATCCATGCTCCAGCTCATAGACGTGTGTGTTTTTTTTCCTCCAGTTTTGGCTGCCGTACAGTTGCTCTAGGAATCATTGCACGGATACAGTTTCGTTTGTTTAGGAAAGACTTTTTGGAGTGGAGTCAGGATGAATTACGGTAAGTTCACATTTTTAAGAAACTGACAAAATGTTTCCCAAAGTGGCAACACCGTTTTGCATTCTCACCGGAAATGTGTGAGGATTCCAGTTTTTCCACATTTTCTTTAACGGTTGGCATTACGTCTCTTGATTTTAGCCATTTTATTATCTATAGCAGATTTTAGCATGTATTTCCCTAGTGATGAAAAGGATCATACGTTTCTCCTTTGGTAAATGTGTATTCTCGTATTTCTCCCATTTTTAAGTGCTGTTTGCCTTTGTTTTAAAGAAGCATACAGTTCATCCACAGTGCACAATCGGTGGTATTTGGCACAATCACAAAGTCATGAGTTGATCCCCTCAGTCATCATTAGAGCATTTTCGTTAGTTCAATAATAATAATAAATGAAAAAAACAACTAGTAAAATACATCACCTCTTGATCTCTCTGTGCTTCCCCTGCTGTCCGCAGATCCCATTTCTAGGTATTTTTGCACAAATACTTTTTTTCCCTCTATACGTTGATTTATAGTGACATCTTACGTAGATGGAATCATACGTTATGTTACACAGTGCAATTAGGTGAGAGTAGTGCAAGCCTCCTGTATTTGTCCCGTTGTGTCTGGCTTGCTTCACTCAGCATCCCGTCCTCCAGTTCATCCATGTTGTCATCGGGTTCACGACTTGACTTCTTCACACCCCGGCACGATGTTCCTCCGTGTGAATACAGCACAGTGTGTTTCTCCAGTCACCGGCTGATGGACACCCGGGCTGTTTCCGGCTTCTGGCAGTTGGGATAACGGCACTCTGAAGGTAGGTGTGCAGGTGTCTGACATGTCAGTGCTCTCAGTTCTCCTGGGAATATGCCCAGTAGTGCTGTTGCAGGGTCCCGTGGCAAGTCTATATTCAGCTTCTTTAGGAACTGCCCGACAGTCCTCCACCGTGGCTGTGGCCTTCTGCATTCCCACCAACAGTGAATAAGTGTTCCTGTCTTTCCTCATCCTCTCCAACACTTGCACTTCTCTGACTTTTTCATAGTGGCTATTCTGATAGCTGTGAAATCACATCTCATTTTGATTTGCGTTTCTCTAATCATTAATGATGTTGAATATTTTTTCATGTGTTTTTTGCCATTTGTATTTCTTCTTTGGACAAATGTCTATTCATGTCTTTTGCCCATTTTTCTATTGGGTCGTTTGTCTTTTTATTGTTGAGTTGTTACATCTCTCTCTATATCTTGTACATTAATCCCTAATTGGACATGTGGTGTCTAAGTGTTTTCTCCCATTGAATTGGCTGCCTTTTCCCCCGTTTGATAAAGTCCTGGGAGGTGCAAAAGTGTTTAATTTTCAGAAAGTCCCATTTATTTAATTTTTCTTTTGTCGTTTGTGCTTTGGGAGTAAGGTCCAAGAAACCACCACATACTACAAGGTCTTTAAGACATTTCTCTACATTTTCTACTAGTAGTTTTATGGTCCTTTTTTTTTTTTTAGAGAAACAATAAATGTATAATAGTTGTGAACTTAAAAAACATGTAACATCTCACTCTACCACCAGTAACTTGTATTGTTTTTAAACCTTTTAAACTAATGATTAAAGAACATTGTCAAAATATTACTACTAAACAAAGTATTTTTCCTCTAACCAATACAATTATTATCTTTATATCATTTATATATGAACATACATAAAAAAGTCTATAGCAAAAGTTGCGAACTTAGAAAGCAAACATGCATAACGTCATGCAGGGGTCCCATACATCAACCCTCCACCAAAACCTTGTATTGTCATGGGACGTTTGCTGCAAACTATGAAAGAACACTGTCAAAATCTTACCACTAATCATAGTTCTTATCTTACATTTGGTGTGTTTTTTGGCCAAACCGCCCTATTATTTTTTAAATATGTATATTTTTATGACAAAAGTTGTAAACTTATCAAACAATTATGCACATGTGCAGAAATCTGATTATTGTCATGTCCATAGCGTACATTTGGCTCACTTTTCCATACTGCCTCAGTATCAACACAGTACATCTTTTGCATAGATGCAAGAATAGTATATTATGACTACTAACCACAGTCCATAGGTCCCTCCAGCTGTATTATTCCCATGCTTCTCCACATTCCCAACACCTGCCCTGGTAATATACATTTGTTGTAGCTCACAAAGGACACTCGTGCATCTGTGCCATCAACCACAATTCTCACCCACCTCTTGGTTTACCGTGCTATCCAGTTCCTAGATCATTCCCAAGCATTCCGTCAATTGGCATTTACATAACTAGACTACGATTTTCAGTCACATCCCCATTTATAAAGTAGCTGTTACTCACTGTGTGTTACCATCCACTCTATACATTTCCCCAATTTTACAGCACAGCTAACTAAAACTTCTACATACATTAAACATCAGTAGTCCACTCAGTTCCCCTCTTTTCTCCTTCAAGAATCCACCCCCTACCACTCGGTCTTGAAGATATTTTCCAATAATTTCTTCTAGAAGTTTTACGGTTCTTGTTTTCATTTTTAGTTTTTTGATCCATTTTGAGTTAATTTTTGGATAAGGTGTGAGATAGGTGTCCTCTTTTCCTTCTTTCAGCTATGGATGTCCAATTCTTTCAGCACCGTTTGTTGAATGGATTGTTCTGCCCAAGCTGTGTGAGTTTGACAGGCTAGTCAACAATCACTTGACCATACCTGTGAGGGTCTGTTTGTGAACCAGAAATTTGGTTCCACTGGTCTATTGTGTCTGTCTTTAGGCCAGTACCACGCTGTTTTTACCACTATAGGTAGGTATTATGATTTAAAGTCTGGAGATGAGGGTTTGCTTTTCCTTTTTATGGTGTTTCTGGCTATTCAAGACTCCTTTCCCTTCCAAATAAATTTAATGATTGTGTTTTCAATTTTTTCTTTAATGCTGGTGGAATTTTTATCAGGATTGCATTAACTCTGTATATCAATTTGAGTAGAACTGGTATCTTAATGATATTTAGCCTTCTAATCCATGAGCATGGAGTGTGCTTCCAGTTATTTAGGCCTTTTTTAATTTGTTTTAACACTGAGGTGCAGTTTTCTGAATACAAGTGCTTTCCATCATTGGTTAAGTTTATTCCTATTTGAGTTTTATCTGTCGTATTATTTTCCCCACTTTTTTGACACTCTTGGTTACTTTTTTTGATATAATCTTCATTTCTAGACTCTCTTCCAGGCCTCTCTCTCCTGTCTTTCTTTTGCACACCCTTTAGTATCTCCTGAAATTCTAGTCTCTTGCTTAGAAATTCTATCAGTTTCTGTTTATCTGTGAATATTCTAATTTCACCCTCATTTTTGAAAGGCAGTCTTGCTGGATATAAGATTCTTGGCTGGAAGTTTTTCTCTTGTAATATCTTTAATATATCAGACCACTGTCTTCTTGCCTCCATGGTTTCTGGTGAGAAATCCGTACTTAACCTTACTGAATATCCCTTATATGTTATGCATTGGTTTTCTCTTGCTGCTCTCAGAATTCTCTGTCTTTGGCCTTTGACGTTCTGATGAGTATGTGTCGGAGTCGGTCTATTCGGATTTTCTCGGATGGGAGTATGTTGTACTTCCTGGACAGCGATACCTATTTTCTTCAACAGGGTTGGGAACTTTTCTACCATTATTTCTTTAAATAGTCCTTCTGCCCCTTTTCCCTTCTCTTCTCCTTCTGGGACACCCATGACACATATGTTTGCATGCCTTTTGCTGTCATTTAGTTCCCTGAGACCTTTTACAATTTTTTTCCATTCTTTTCTTCAACTCTTCTTTTGTAAGTTCACTTTCAGAGGCCATTTCTTCAAGCTCACCAATCCTTTCTTCTGCCTCCTCAAACCTGCTATTATATGATTCCAATGTTTTTTTTAATTTCATGAGTTGCACCTTCTTCATTCCCATAAGATCTGCTATTTTTCTATGTCTGCTTTCAAAGTCTTCTTTGTGCTCCTCCAATGTCGTCTTAATATCCTTAATCTCTTTAGCCATCTCATTGAATTTATTAAGGGGATTTGTTTGAACATGTATAATTAGTTGTCTCAACTCCTTTATGTCATCTGGAGGCTTATCTTGTTCTTTTAACTGGGCCGTAGCTTCCTGTTTCTTGGTGTGGATTGTAATTTTTTGTTGGTGTCTTTGCATCTGGCTTCCTAGAGTATTTATTCTGGGTGCAATCTTTCTCTTTAGTTTAGGGCTTCCTATCCTTCCTCCCTTGCTGATTGTGCAGTAGGAGCCAAGCATGTAGTTGTTGCTGTGAGCTGTGGAGTTTCAAGCCCCCTTCATTGTGCCGGGACCAGTGAAGCTTCTTCCAACTTTCTCCTTTGCCAGGGGTAGGGACAGAGTCACAGCCCCTGTGACTGGAATAATCCACATGCAGGCCTAGACTGTAGTTGCCCAGAGAGACTGATGGAGCCTCACATCCCTTTCTCCCCTGCCTGGGGCAGGGATGGAGCTGCAGGTGTGGGCAGCAATCTATGCAGTGCGGGTCCTAAGATGACCACAGTGGCGCTGGTAGACTTCTGATTTTCAGTCTGTGCCAGCCAGAGTTCCCTGCAGTTACCTGTACAGGCTGGTGCAGGGCTCCTCAGTGTCCTCCCTGCCAGAGGCAGGGCTGAAACTTAGGCAGGCTGCAGGCTGATCTGCGGGAAAGAAACTGGTTCCTGCTGACCCTGAGAGTTTCAGTCAGCCCAGCTTCCCCTCAGGCTGGGGGTGGAGTCAGAATGGCGTCTGCTGGCCTGTTTCTGACTTTCGGCTTGGCTCGTTCTCACCCTTCCTGTTCCCAGGGTTATCTCTTAGCCAGCCAAGTCTCCCAATCAGTAGGCGAAATGGGCAGCCAACTGTCTTCTCCTGTTTCTGGGAAGTGGATCTTCCAATTCCTGTCACAGAGCAGCTCCTGGGGCGGCTCGTGCCGCCAGAGTAGGATGATCACGGGCCTCCCTGGCTTGGCCGGTAATTTCCCAGAGAGGCTGGCTCAGGTCCCCGCAGCTTCCTCCCTGCTGGCTGGCGGTGGCACTGGGGCCTAGGCTGGAGCTGCAATGTGATCTTGGTGGGAAGAAGCCGGTCCCCGCCAGCACTGGGATCCTCAGTCCACCCCGCTTCCCCTCGTGACAGGCGTGGAGTTAAGATGGCAGCTCCCGGCCTCTTTCTGACTTGGACAGGCTCAAACTTCTTCTCAGGATTATACTGTAGCCCGCTGAATTTCCTCATCAGTAGCTGAAGTTGGTGCCCATCCATCTCTTCCTCACCCATGTTTTTAAAAATTGTATTTACTTATTTATTTATTTATTTCTCTCCCCTTCCTCCCCCACCCCGGGAATCTGTGTGTCTTTTTGTTGCATCATCTTGTCGTGTCAGCTCTCCGTGTGTGCCACACCACTACTGGGCACTCTGCACTTTGTTTTGCGCTGGGCCGCTCTCCTTACGGGGCACACACCCTGCGCGTGGGTGTCCTGCGTGGCACGGCACTCCTTGCGCGCATCAGCACTGCACATGGGCCAGCTCCACACGGGTCAAGGAGGCCCGGGGTTTGAACTGTGGACCTCCCATGTGGTAGACGGACGCCCTAACCACTGGGCCAAGTCTGCCGCCTCTCACCAGTTTTGGGAAGTGGAGCTTTGATTCCAGCCTCGGAGCTGCTCCTGAGGCGGCTTGTACCTCCAGTGGAGGATGGCACCGGCCCCCAGGGTGTGGAGCCTCTACTTACGAGTCTTCTCTGCAGACGGGCATCTCCTCCTTCCACTCCCCCAAGGATGTTGCAGGAAGCTCTTCTGGCCTCCTGGAGCCCCCAGATGATGCTTCAGCTGGCTCAGAGAGCTCTGGGTGTTTGCTAACTGCCCTGCAGCAGGAGCGGACTGTAGGAGCCCCTTACTCCTCTGCCATCTTCCTGGTTCTCCGGTACTTGCTTTGACATTTAGGTGTTTGATCCATTTTGAGTTGATTCTTGTATGGAGAGTGAGATGGGGGTCTTTTTTAAATTCTTTTGGTTATTTATAACCTGTTCTATAGGAATTTGTTGAAGAGTCTGTTTTTTCCCATTCACACAGACTTGGTAGGCTTGTCAAAAACTGCTTGACCATAGAGGTGAGAGTATATTTCTGTACTCTCAATCTTATTGCACTGATGGGTGTATCTCTTTTTATGGCAGTGTCATGCTGATTTGTCCACTGTAGCTTTGTAATATGTTTCAAGGTCAGTGAAATTTTTCCTACGTTGGTCTTCTTTTTCAGAATACTTTTGGCGCCTCGTGTGCACTTTCCCTTCCAAATGATTTGGCAATTGTCTTTCCTATTTCTGTAAAGTAGACTGTTGGAATTCTCATTGGTATGGCAGTGAATATATCAATCAATCTGGGTACGATTCACCTCTTTATGATATTTAGTCTTCCAGTCCATGAACACGGAATGTCTTTCCAATTGTTTCGGTCTTTTTAAATTTCTTTTAGCATTGTTTTGTAATTTTCTCCTTATAGGTCCTGTGCTGCTTTTGTTAAATCGATTGCTAGATGTTGGAGTCTTTTTGTTGCTCTTGTACATGAAATTTTCCCCTGATTTCCTCCTCAGGTTGTGCAGCGCTAGTGTACCTAAACATTGCTGATTTCTCCGTGTCGATCTTGCTGCCTGTCACTGTGCTGAACTCAGTTATTAGCTCAAGTAGCTTCGGTGTAGACATTTCAGAATTTCCTAAATATAAGATCATGCCTTCCGAAAACAGAGTTTTCCTTCCTCTTTTCTTATTTGGATGCCTTTATTTTTTTTTCTAGTTGCTCTACCTAGAGCGTCTATTGCAATGTCAAAGAACAATGGTGCTAGTGGACATCCTTGTCTTGTTCCCGGTCTCAGAGAAAAAGCTTTCAGCCATTCCCCCTGGGTACGATGTTAGCTGTGGGTTTTTTCTTATGTGCCTGTTACCATATTCAGGAATTTCCCTTCTACTCGTCTGTTTTGAAATGTTTTTATAAGAAACAGTGTTGGATTTTGTCAAATGCTTTTTCTGCCTTGATTGAGACGATCATTTGGTTTCATTTCGTTCACTTTGTTAATGTGGTGTATTTCATTGATTGATTTTCTTATGTTGAACCAGCTTTGCCTACCGAATAAATCCCATTTGGTTTTGATAGATAAGTCTTTTGATGTGCTGCTGGATTCGATTTATAAATATTTTGTTGAGAATTTTTGCATCAATCTTAATTAGAGAGATTGGTCTGTAATTTTCTTTTCCTTCCAGTGTCTTTGTTTGGCTTTGGTATTACGGTGATGTTGGCTTCCTAAAATGTGTTGGGTTATTTTTCTTCCTCTTCAATATTTGGAAGAGTTTAAGCAGGATTGGTGTTAATTCTTTTTGAAATGTTTAGGAGAATTCACCTGGGAAGGCAGATGGTCCTGGAGTTTTCTCTGTTGGGAGATTTTTGAAAACAGATTCAGTGTCTTTAATTGTAATTGGTTTGTTAAGTTCTTATGTATCTTGTAGTGTCAATGTAGGTTAGGTTGTGCATTTCTAGAAATGTGAGCATTTCATCTAGGTTGATTAGTTTATTGACATACAGCGTCTGGGAATATCTTCTTATGATCCTTTCTAGTTCTTGGGTTGCCCCTTTTCATTTCAAATTGTATGTATTAGGTTCTTCTTTTTTTTTTTTCCTTTGTTAATCTTGCTAGGAGTTTGTGAATTTTACTAATCTTCTCAAAGAATCTGCTTTTGTTTTGATTTTCTCTATTTCTTTTTCTTCTCAATTTCATTTATTTCTTCTCTAATCTTTATTATTTCTTCTCTTTTTTTTGAGGACTGGTTTGCTGTTCTTTTTCTAATTTCTCATTTTGTTCCCTTAATTCTTTGAGTTTCGCTCTTTTTTCTTTTTTAATACAGGCTTTTAGGTCTATAACTTTCCCTCTCAAGACTGCCTTTGCTGTATCCCATTAGTTTTGATAAATTGTGGTCTCATTTTCATTTGTCTGATTTCACTTGCACTTTCTTCTTTCACCCAGTAATTATCTTAGAGTGTGTTGTTTAACCTGCACACATTTGCCAAGTTACCTTTTGCCTGTCTGTTATTGATTTTATTTCATTCCCCTATGATCTGAGAAGATGCTTTATATAATTTCAGTCTTTTTATATTTATTGAGAGCTGCATTATGCCCTACCATGTGGTCTATCCTGGAGAAGGATCCTTGGGCACGTGTAAAGAATGTATATCCCAGTGAATTTGAATGCTGCCTTCTGTCTATGTCTGTTAGGTCTAACTCATTGATCGTATTGTTTCAGTTCCCTCTTTCCTCGTTGGTCTTCCATCTAGTTCCATCTAATGATGTGAGAGGTATTTTGAAGTCACCAATGATTATTGTAGAGATGTCTGTTTCTCCCTTCAGTTTTCCCAGAGTTTCTTTCATGTATTTTGGGGACCTCGGTTAGGTGCGTAGATATTTATGCCTGTGACATCTTTTTTTAAAAAAATTATTTATTTATTATTATTTTTTTAAATTACATTAAAAAAAATATGAGGTCCCATTCAACCCCACCGCCCCCGCCCCCCACTCCCCCCGCAGCAACACTCTCTCCCATCATCATGACACATCCATTGCACCTGGTAAGTTCATCTCTGAGCATCACTGCACCCCATAGTCAATGGTCCACATCATAGCCCAGACTCTCTCACGTTCCATCCAGTGGGCCCTGGGGGGATCTACAATGTCCCGTAATTGTCCGTGAAGCACTATCCAGGACAACTCCCCGTCCCGAAAACGCCTCCACATCTCCTCTCTTCCTCCCGTTCCCCACACCCAGCAGCCACCATGGCTACCGTTCCCACACCCATTCCACATTTTCTCTGTGGACATTGGATTGGTTGTGTCCATTGCACACCTATGTCAAGTGAGGGCTTAGATTCCACATGGGCACTGGATGCACTCCTCCCGCTTCCAGTTGTAGACACTCTAGGCTCCATGTTGTGGTGGTTGACCTTCTTCAACTCCACGTTAGCTGAGTGGAGTAAGTCCAGTAAATCAAAGTGTAGGAGCTGAAGTCTGTTGAGGCTCTGGGCCTGGGTGTCATATTATCAGTCCAGAGATTCAAATCCCCTACATATATCTTAAACCCAGCACCAACTACAATTCCAGTAAAGTAGCATGCAAGTCTTGTGAAAAGAGATCCCCTCTGAGTCCAATTCCATCACGCAGAAACACCAGCTCCAAAGAAGGGCCATCTGTCATGGCAGTGAACCCCTTCTGCCATGACCATAGAACCCGTGGGTCTCTTTATCCCTCAAAAGAACCAATACCTGGGGTTGTATCTACCTTATCTGTCTCTTAGACTCTGTTCAGTTGTACATAGGGGTATTCCTTCTGACAGCCTCCAGACTCTTTTTTAGAGGCTCACAGCCTTATAATCTCATTTCTCCTTTCCATTTCCCCCTTACATTAGGTCAAACAACCTCCCGAAGTCATGTTATTATATGTAGACAGGTATATTCTGCTGTTCCGCATTGAATCTTTAATTCAAGGTCATTTTCTAGTTGCTTCTTCAGCTGGTATGTGGTAGTGATCCCTCGGTGCCAGGGAGGCTCATCCCCGGGTGTCGTGTCCCACGCTGGGGGGAATGCATCGCATCTACACGCTGAGTTTGGCTGTGAGAGTGGCCACATTGGAGTAACATGAAGGCTGTCAGGAGGAAACCCCCAGGCACAATGCTACTCTAGGCCTTGTTCTTATTGCAGGTGTATAGGCTCAAAAGTGTAGCCATTAGTATCAAGAGCCCACTGTTGGGCCGTCCTTCCTTCCTGGTTCTTGCCGTTGCACCTGGAGGATTGCCGCTGCTCTCCCAGGGCCCACAACAGTGACCCCCCGGCCAGGAGCCCAGTACCCTCCCACCTGTTGTTTTTAATTGTTTCCACTATGAGTATATGTAGACATTACCATATACCCTGGGCATATGCCCTGTATAACTCCCTGTCAACCATATATATCCTGTCAATAACATCCCATATCAGTATTCCTCCACTGCCATTGTTGAACCACTCTGTGATCCAAAACTTCCTGTACAGTGAATCCCAACATAATGTCAGCTTCAGAAGAGTCTTAGATCACCGAAATTCATATAAACAATATACAGTATTTCCCCAGATCCACCATAAAACCTTTTCCCTTCCACAGCAATAATCTTTTAACTTATTCATATCATATTTCCTGAAACTGATGTACAGATTCCGAAACTATAGTTTTCAAACAAGGTGACATTTGTGCTTACTATGTGTTCCATACTTTAGGTTGTACAGTTTTCTAAATTTTTTAGTTATCCTATGTTTTGTCTTATGGTTTTCATTATTAGTCTGTCGTCCCCTATATGTTTTTGGTGTAATATTAGCTGTTTTATATTCATCCTCGTGTACTCTCACATAACTCCTGCCTGTGACCTCTTGTTTGTTGATTGTCCCTTTTGTTAATATTTCATGGCCGTGTGTATCTCTTCTTACTTTTTTGCATTTATAGTCTGTTTTGTCCAATATTAGGATAGCTACCCCTGCTCTTTTTTGGTTACCATTTGGATGGAGTATCTTTTTCCGACCTTTCGCTTTCAGGTCTCTGGTTTGGCATACAGTGTGTTTACGTATTGCTTGGCTGAGCAGCCTTGGTATAAATTTCCCCTGAAGAGTGACACTGATGGAGAGGAGAGGGGAGGGTCTTGGACTCTGGGATGGCAGAGGTGATACCACACTTGGGACATGTGATGAGCGGGAGTTGTGAAGGAAAGAGGTTGACATAATGATTTTATGATATTATATGATTTAATGATTCATTATGACCCCTACCCTCAACACTGTCCAGTACCGACAGCTGCATATCAAGAAATGGCAGCTTCCTGGTGCTCTTCTTTTTTTCTCTCTAATAACTTTTTTAAAAAAGATTTGATTTATTTCTTTCTCTCCCTTCCTCCTCCCCCCGCCCCATTGTCTGCTGTCCCTGTCTGTTCCCCGTGTGTTCTTAGCAGCACTGGGAAACTGCGTCTCTTTTTTTGTTGCGTCATCTTGCTGCATCAGCTGTGTGTGTGGCGCCAATCCTTGGCGGGATGCACTTTATTCACGTGGGGCGGCTCTCCTTGTGGGGCGCGCTCCTTCTGTATGGGGCACCCCTACCTGGGGGCCCCCGTGCGTGGCGCAGCACTCCTTGTGCTCGGCGGCACTGCGTGTCGGCCAGCTTACCCCACGGGTCAGGAGGCCCTGGTGATTGAACCCTGAACCCTCCGTAAGTAGAGGGGCGCTGTAGCAGTTGAGACACATCTGCTTCCTGCCATTTTTTTTGGTAAAGCCACTAGCAACCTTTACCTTTGCCTTTAAATTAAAAAAAAAAAGATTGTTTGGTTTAAAAAGCATACATTTTTTTACTTTAGTAAATTTTAACCTAAAACAGTTATAAAAAATACTCTAAAATATAATAAAACCCGTTATATTTATTTTAATTTTAATATTAGAAAATAAAAAAAGGAACTTATCCATTCGCTCATTCCAAGTGATCACTGCAAGTACATTTTCCTTCAGGCTTTGTTTTCGTTGGTATTTTACATACATATTATTACAGAATTTTATGTAACCTCAGTTTGGGACAAGGTGCCATGGGGTGACCTGGGCCCTGAACAGGCCTCCACTGGGGCAGAGGGCCCTCAGCACTTGGGCAGCTCCCAGTCGCGCCTGCTGAGTACCCACTAGATAGAAAGCTGGGCCAGAGGAGCTCCCCTGCTTGCATGGGGGGGCACCCCAGAGTGCCTCAGTCTTTATTATGGGTTGCATCGTGGCCTCCACAATGACATGTCAGGTCCTAATCTCCTACACTATGGCTGTGAACTCATTTATGAACATGACCTTCAAAGATCCCATTCACGACAGTGAAGCCAGTCTGCATAAGGGTGGACCTCAACTCAGTACGACTGGAGTGCTTATGAGTAGAGGAAATTGGGACCCACTCAGGAGTGGGAGACAGAGAAGAGATGGCCAGGTGGTGGAGGCAGGGATGCAGTTGTGCGTTGCTGGCAACCTGCCACAAGAATGCTGCTGACCGTAAAAGTGATCCTGCTGACATGCCGATTTTGGACATCTAGCCTCTCACCCTGCAAGACCATAAATTCCTGTTGTTTAAGGCAGTGAGGCAGTGGTATTTGTTAGAGCAGCCCAGCAAGTGAAGAGTGTTAATGTAACCTTTCCCCTGGAAAGCTTACCCTGAGGCAGTCAAGGCCACCCCAAACTCTCCACCCCTCTCAGTACTTAACTGGTGAAACTCCTTGTTGACCTTAAGGTGATTGGGAGGGCAGGGATCAGTCCTGCAGGACTGATGTTGAACAGTTCCAAGCACACACTTCACCAGAATGCATTGGGAATGGACATGTGGCCTTACAGTAGAGCCCTCTCCTCGTCTCTGTTGGCTGAAAGTGACTCTAGTGGCCTGGAGAGTCTGGTACAAGTCCCCAGCTTCCTCCATGTTGGAGTCGTGGCTTGAGCCCAGCCTAGGTCAGCAGTCGCACCTGCGTGGAAAGAAGCCTGTCCCTACCTTCACTGTGAATTTAAAGTAGCCCTGCTTCCTCTTACGCTGGAGGCATTGTTTAAATGAAGGCTGCCAGTCTCTTTCTGAGTTGTGCGGATCCAATCTTCAGCTGTACTTCATCCAGCCAAATTTACTCATCAGTGACTGAAGTAGGCACCCAGTCATTTCTTCCTCCCCTGTTTATGGGAAATGAAGCTTCCAACTCCATCCAGGAACTAGTTCCCAAGGCATCTTGCCCTGCCAGTGGGGACTGGGCACCAGGCTCCGCAGCATGTAGTGCTTTCCTCATGAATCTTCAGTGCAGATATGCAGTCTCCTCCTCCCGTTCTTCCAAGGATCTTGTAGAATGCTCTTCAGGCCTCCTGGGTCCCACAAACAGGTTGAATTGCCAGGTAGCTCTGGATGATTCTTAACTGCCCTGAAGGGAACTCCCTACTCTGCCAACATCTTACCCTTCTTACAGTACACGTATTCTCCAGGTTCCCTATTAAGGAAACTAATTAGTGCATTTCATGCAACCATTGATTTAGTGATTCCATGAGTGGATATAACTATCAGTACTCTGGTGGAGCTTTGGAAACCATCACAATTGCTCTTTTGTCCACAATATTTTCCTCTACCTGAGGATGGGTGGGATCAAGGGAGTTCACTTCTGCCCAGTAGTGTATCAAAAATTGGGAATAAAGCTCACTGAGAGCAATCTGAAATGGGAGGTGAAACTTCATCATGAGGAGATTGTTGTTGTTGTAGCTTCATTCAAATTTAGTGCTAATTTGGCCCCAGCATTGATTCAAGTATTCAGCTAAGTTCTGGGAGCTTGTCAAGACTGGAAACACCAGAGCACCTACCCAGGTATTAGTTGCATTATAGTCATCAGACTGTGCAGATTTTTTTATTTTTATTTATTTATTTATTCATTTTCTTTTTAAAAAGTTACTTTGATTACGTGAATGTTACATAAAATTATAGGGGTTTCTCACATACCCCAATCCCTACACCTCCCACATTTTCCCATATTAGCAGTATCCGTCATTTGTGTGGTCTGTATCTATCACTGCAATGTCATTCAGGCAATGCCCAAGTCCCAAAATTACCCCGGTATTACACCTGATTTTCCCTCTCCCTGCCCTCAGAACCTCCTGTGACCCCTGCCTCCACATCAGTCATATAAGTTCTTACATTGCTAGAATCACAGTAAGTCTATAGTCGATTATCAGTAATTCTATTTTAGTGCATAGTTCACTCCTCAATCCTGAGTATTCTGGGATGGTGATGCCCACTCCACATCTAATTGAGAGGGGGCTTTGATTCCGTAGGGCAGATGGATGGGACTCTCTTGCTTGTAGTTATTTGTAGACTCTCAGTTCCGTGGGATGGTTGTTGTCCATCATCATCTCCTTCTTTGTTGTCCTAGGTGAGTCCAATGAACTAGAGAGTAGGTGTTGCAACTCTGATGAGATTCAGGACCCAGCTGATACAGAGGCAGCAGAAAGATTGAAGTCTCTTAGACATATGCTATACTAATTATCGGTTCAAATAGAAGGGTCAGAAAAGCCATGTGTAGGGAAACCACAACCTAGTCCAACTCTTTCACACTGGGGAGCATAAGTTCTAAAGTACGGCCCATTGTCAAGGCAACAAATTCCTCAGCTCTCTGCCCTGACTTTAGTGTCTGCATGTCTCCAGAGCCAGCGGTAGCCCTGCTACTTGAGGTAGTATTTACTTTGGCAGTCAGTGAGATCCTGCTGAAATTTGCATTAGCATAACCTCTAGAATGACCTTTGATTCACTTTGAAGTGTTCAGCCACATAAACTCATTTTTCTTTAACTTTTCCCCCTTTGATCACAGTCTTTCTCCAGTTGCATTGCCAGTTGGTGCTTGGTAGTAATCCCTCGGTGCTGGGGACGCTCATCCCTGGAGTCATGTCTCACGCTGGGGGAAGTTTTCTAAGGTGTTTCATTTTTATTTTTTTTTAACAATTTTCATTTATTTCTCTCCCTTTCTCCCCACCCCCCAGTTGTCTGCTCTCTGTGTCCATTCACTGTGTGTTCTTCGGTGTCTGCTTGCGTTCTTGTCAGCGACACCAGGAGTCTGTGTTTCTTTTTGTTGCATCATCTTGCTGTGTTAGCTCTCTGAGTGTGTGCGGCTCTCTTCTGGGGCAGGCTGTACATTTTTTTGCATGGGGCAGCTCTCCTTACAGGGCATACTCCTTGAAGTGGGGCCCCCCTACGTGGGGGACACCACCGTGTGGCACGGCATTCCTTGTGCGCATCATCACTACACATGGGTCAGCTCACCAAAGGGGCAGGATGCCCTGGGTTTGGACCCTGGACCTCACATGTGGTAGGCAGACGCTCTGTCAGTTAAGCCAAATCCACTTCCTCTAATCTGTTTTTAATCTCATCCATCATGTCTTTAATTCTCATAAGCTCTGTTACTTTTCTTTGCTTGCTGTTAGATAGTTCTTTAAACTCACCCAGTGTTTTCTTAATATCCTTAATTCTTCAGTCATATTTTCCTTTAACTCCTTGAATTGATTTAGGAGATTTCTGTGATTATTATGGATTCATTGCCTCAAATCCTGTATTTCCTCAGGATATTTGGTTTGTTCCTTTGACTCGCCCATCTCCTCCTGTTTCCTAGTATGGCTTGTAATTTTTTGGTGATGTCTTGGCATCTGAATATGTCTGCGAATTTATGCCGATGGCAAATTTCTTTTGTTACTTAGCGTTTTTTATCACAGCTCTTCTTTGATTTTTGGTTCAGTTTTTTTAAGTCTCGAAAATTGCCTAGTTTGTGTTATCAAAATTGACCAGAGATCACTGTACATACAGGGCAACACCTATTCCAGTGATGAAAAGCAAAACGTCAAAACATTTTTTTATGATATTTTTCATTTTTTAATACCCCAGTTTATTTTTACTTTTAGTTTTTCTAAATTATTATGTATTCTATTTCTTATCATTAAACCTGTCGTAACTATTTCATTTTCCTATTTATTGGCAGTATATTAGTCTTCACTTTTGAAGTTTTGGATCACAGTTTCCAGTCCGGCCAGCAGTTGGCACTCATCAGTGAAATAGTTCTTTCAACTTCCGCTTTGAGTGCGTTTAGTCTGGACGGTGCCAAGATTTAAAGGAAGCTCTCCTGGGCAAATTCACTGAAGAGAAGCTCTCCAACTCACCCTCCCTCTTCCCTTGTGACAGTTGACAGGGAGGAAGGCATCTGTTTCCCTCTAGGTCAGCTGCAGTGAGGCAGGGGTTTTATCCAGGTTTAAAGTCTTGATGGTGGGTAGAGGGAGCCCTTCCTGGTCTCCATTCAGGTTTAGTAACTCATGTTTGTTTTTTCAGGTCCTTTGACTTTCTGTGCCTTGTACCCCTAGCGTTGTGCAACACTGTCCTGGTCTGCTGACCGCAGAGAAGGTCCCGCACACAGTTTTTGGCCCTTCCTCTATTGTTTTTTCATGAGAGAGTTGAGCCCTGCCTTCCTACTCTGGTACCAGCTTCCCAGAACCTGTCCAATTTGTTTTATTTTTGATCCTTCGTTAAGATCTGTAGAGTAAAGTATAGGGAACCCCATTCTGTATTTATAAGAAAATGCAAGCTCAGGAAAGAACTGGCTTGTTCAGCAAGTGTCCGAAGTGGCACTGGGCCAAGGCTTGAGAGGATCCAAAACCGCACTCTGCCTAATACACCCCATCACTGCCAGGGGTACCGTCTTGACAGAGAAACCCTCTCAAGACAGAGTCTAAGGCTTTAGAAAATATTTGACATCATTTGCCACATTCTCCTGTTTTCTTCCCACCTTACAGCAATTCAGACCAGCTACCCTTTGTCCCTTCTTAGAAGAGTGTTAAGAAAATCCAACAGGAAAAGTAGTTTATAACATTTCACATTCATTGAGGTTTTGTTGTCAGGATAGCTCAAGAAAAATCAGGAGACATTACCTTTTATGTTTTCAAACTTATACCAAAAGGATAATATTTTTGAGAATAACTTAATGTATTCTCAGGTTCATGTGGATAACAGTTTCCTCTTCCATTTCTCCCCTCTCTCTTTTGTAAAAAGGAGCTCTGAGTAGATCAACACTTACTTTTTCCATTTCTTTGAAGTCATCATCTAGCTTGGTTCCTTCACCTCCTCCAAACTTCTCCCTCACTTTCTGTTGAAAATAGCCAAAAAAGATAATTTTTATAAATTAGGTTTCTTTTAAAGAGACATGGTAAAAATAGCATGCCCTTTTACCAGCATCATCTAATGTAATCCCACATCATGCTATGACATACGTGAATAGTCCATTTTCAGAGGATGAAACTGAGGCTCCATGAGTTTAAACAGTTTACCATGAAGGACGGATTCAAACTAGCACCTTCTGAATTCAATCCCATTACATTGATCTTTCGAATGTATAAATTATTACATGACTAGTAAATAACATTTTTCTCTTGAAACTTCTGAGGGAAAACTGCCGCATACATGAATCCTTTGCTTCTGGTAACGGATCTAACATGCTACCTAAGTAGAAAATTGCTGCTGTTTCAACCGATTCCTCAGTGGGCTATTGAACAGATAATGGCAGACATCTATCAAACTGATAAAAAAGTCAGCCAAGCTGATCTTATGTCTTGTTGTTTTATAAAGCTCCTTGTAGCTATCTCCATCCATATGTACATAAGATGAACCACGTGGAAAGATGTAGGGGGCATTTCTTTGGTACCAAATCATTTCTCATTATCAGACATTTTATATTAATTAACTTACATATACAAATCATTTTTCACATGGAAAATTCATGTGTGTAGAAAACCTAGAATTAGTATTCTATTCTGAAGTAAACGTTCAAATTAAGTCTATTAAGAATGAATAGCGGGATGAGAAGGAAAATACTTTGGCTTCAGAGACAGGAAATTAAATGTTAATGACATAGACTTCATTCCTCTTAAAATCCTTCAGTATAAAGTTAGATGCTTTTCACTAATATGCCCCTGCATTGCCTGAGGTATCACACAGATATCAAAGTTCATTTTTCATTTCCTTCAGTAGACACTGGGTTGAGGGTCTTTGCAGAGAATCCCCACCATGGCCAGACCTTCAGCACAAAGGGGTCTCTGGACATCTATATCTCCATCTCCTGGTCATGGAAGTCCATACGTTCTCTTCTAGAGCTGAGGTGTGCTTTTTCACTCTCTGTTCCATCTGTCCTTCACTCACATGTTCTGAAATCAAGAAACCCCTGAGAAGTGACTACTCGTGGAAAAGCCATGAGTCTGAGTTTTGACACCACTCTAGGCTGACATACAAGATGCCATTCATTTCAGGCCATTCAGGAACATGGCTGATGAAACAGCATGGCGTGTTCTTACTCCCTGCTACTCTGTGGGTAATACCGAAGAGTTATGAAAATGAGACACCATAACACATTTAAGAACCCTTGTCTGAACCTACAGTGTCAACAATAAGTCCTCATTCTCTCCCCGATAAAGTGTCTATTTATTGTATTCTCGTTTCTTTCATAAGGTTATTTAACTGCTGAGATGTTTAGTAACTCCTTGAGAAGAATCTAGCAATTTCATTAATATATTACAGTATTATGTAGAGAAAGGTCATTCATTAGAAGTGAAAGTGAATAAAAACCATTTTAACATCTTTGATTTGTACAACTGCGATACAGCTCTTACTAATCATTTGGTATGTATGCACTGAGAACTACCTAGAGCATATTTAATTTCTATCTGATGGTGATATAAATTAAATTTCCTGCCCATGGTAGTGACCTTCAGCTAGGAAGAGGTGGAACCAGGATCCGCAAGCAGTTCTCCCTCTAAGCCTTAGGCTTCTTTGCATTTGAGGCACAGCCTTGGAGAACTGTCCGTGGTGCTGGCCTTGTCTCGCTGAAGTTCCTTTAGCTTCAGATGGTCATAGTCTGAGTGACCACGTTAACTTTTTTTGATTAGAAAAAGAAAATATTTTATTTAAACCTCATTACTCCAACAATAATGCTGTAACTTTCATTCAGAAGATGAGATTTTCGGATCTATATCTTTTTCTTTCTCCCGGACAAATTTTTGAAGGTTTCTTTTAGGGCATGGTTGTTAGGAAGAGGCTTTTCTACTTTATTTCTCCCTAGGAAAGTATTTATTCTTAAGATTTAATGCATAATTTCTCTACATACAGAGAATTTGACTGTATAGGTTTGGAATTTTTTAACATTATATATTACAAGTAACCCTCTTCTTAGTTGCATGACTTTTCAGAATTTATTTTCCTTAATTCTATCATTGTTTTTGTTTTTATTTTTTTTAATTAAAGATTTATTTATTTATTAATTTCTCTCCCCTTCTTCCCCACCCCCGTTGTCTGTTCTCTGTACGTATTTGCTGCGTCTTTTTGTCTGCTTCTGTTGTTCTCAGCGGCTGGGAATCTGTGTTTCTTTTTGTTGCGTCATCTTGTTGTGTCAGCTCTCCGTGTGTGCTGCGCCATTCCTGGGCAGGCTGCACTTTCTTTCACGCTGGGCGGCTCTCCTTACGGGGCGCACTCCTTGCGTGTGTGGCTTCCCTGTGCGGGGACACCCCTGCATGACATGGCAGTCCTTGCGCGTGTCAGCATTGCCCGTGGGCCACCTCCACACGAGTCAAGGAGGCCCAGGGTTTGAATCGCGGACCTCCCACCTGGTAGACAGACGCCCTAACCACTGGGCCAAGTCCTCCGCCATCATTGTTTTTTTATATAGGTAATCTTTTTTGTTTAGTTAACTGACTTCTTTCAATCCTTTCAAAACTAATACAATCTGGACATAATTTGCCTAGATATATATTTTTATTTACTTTCAAAAGATACGTAGATCACACAAAATGTGACATTAAAAGCGGTAGGAGGTCCCGATGCCCCACCCCACACCCCACACTTATCCCACATCAAGAACTTTTTCATTAGTGTGGTACATGCATTGCATTTGATGAATACATTTTGAAGCACCGCTACACAGCATGGGCTATTACTTACAGTGTAGTTTAAACTCTCTTCAGTCCATCCAGTGGATTCTGGTAGGATATGTCATGTCCTGCATCTGTCCCTGCAATATCAATCAGCACATCTCTAAGTCCTGAAAATGCCTCCGCATCACACCTCCTTTTCCCTTTCCCTGCGTTTAGCAACTCCAGAGGCCACTGTGTCCACATCAATGATACAATTGCTCCTATTGCTAGAGTAAAAATAATTCCTGTAGTTGAATACCATTAAGTCCACTCTAGTCCATATTTTCTTTGTCTATCCCTAGGACCCTGGGATGGCGATGCCCACTCCTTCTCTCGATTGAGAAGGGGCTTCTTTCCCACATGGCTGGTGGATGTGACTCTCGTGCCCACAGCCGTAGACTGTCTTGGTTCCCTGGTGTGGTTGTTGTCCATCCTCATCTCCCTCTCAGCTGATCTGGGTAAGTCCAATGAAGTGGAGTGTAGGTGGTGCAGCAACACCACTGAGGCTCAGGTGGAACCTGGATAGCCCAGAGATTGAAGTCTCCTGGGCATACAGCAAACCCAGCACCCACCAGAAGTTCAATAAAAAGGGACAGAAGAGGCACTGTGGAAAGTCATATCTGAGTCTAACTCCATCACAGGAGGACAAATTGCTAATTAGGGCCTACTCTTAAGGCACTGAACCCTGCATGTATCTGCCATGACCATAGGACGAGGGTGTCCCCATAGCCCCTGGGAGCACCACTACCTGGGGTTGTGTTGTGTCATCTTTGGCTGTCTATGAGATCCTGCTGAGAAGTGCTTAAGCACAAGCCCTCTGATGACCTCCCGACTCATTTTGAAGTCTCTTAGCCATATAAACTCATTTGTTTTTACCAATTCCCCTTTAATTCAAGGTCTTTTTCCAGCTGCATCACCAGCTCGTGCTTGGTTGTAATCCCTGGGTGCCAGGGAGCCTCGTCCCTGAGAGTCATGTCCTATGCTTGGGGGAAGGTAATGCGTTTATATACTGTTTATTTAGAGAGTGGGCATATTGGAGCAACGTGGAGGTATTTCAGAGGTAACTCTTAGGCAGCCTGCAACACTAGGCCAGCTGACACTTGAAGCGCAACAGGGTCATAAGCATAGTCCTCAGTATCAAGGGCCCATCCTTGGACCATCCTTCTTAGCTGGTCATTGCCCTTGCACTTGGGAGATTGTTGCTGTTCCATGGGGAATGTGGCAGAGTTCCCCAGATGGGAACCCAGCCCTCCATCAGTTGTAGTGTGAAACTCTCCCCACTAGGACAATACCCAATGAACATCCAAATATGTCTAAGTCATATGCTTGCCAATGTGAACTCCCTCCCATGCATCCCCATCAATGACACCCACACCAGTGCTCCTCCACTGCCATAGCTGACTGCCTCTGCTATCCAAAACTTCTTAAAAAATTAAGCCTAATATATTGCCAGATTTCGTTAAGAGGAAAATGAAATAATACTGATTAGTTTAAGCATTACAATGCAAATACATATTAATTTAGAAAAAAGTAAGAAAACTTAAAAAAATTGGGGTATTGGAAAAGGAAAAATGGTACAAAAAATTTTTTGACGTTTTTCCTTTCATCACTGTAATAGGTGTTGTCTTGACTGTACAGTGTCAAGGCCATCTCTTCCATTTTTTCCTCAGGGTCTTACCTCTTTATTTTCTTCTTTATGTCTTCAAAGAAGTTTTAGGTCACATTAAAGTCACATACAGAACATAAGGGACTCCCATATACCCCAACATCCTCCCTTTATACCTTCCCCACCAATGATCTTTTTCCATGTGGACATTACATTTGCTCTACTGATGTGTAAGTATTGAAACATGGCTACTAACCATGGTCAGTAGTTTACATTTTGGTTTATATTTCCGACCGTACAGGTTTATAAGTTTTTAGTGAAATTTAACATGACCCGTATCCATCATTTGATGATCATGCAGAACACTTCCATTGCCCCCAGTTTCCCTCTTCCATCTATCCTATTCCTCTGTTCCCCTCCCCTCGGAGACCACCGTGACAATGACGCTTCACTACTTGAAGAACAAGACTCGTCGATACTTGCAACAATGCTGAGGGCTTGACACGCTAGTCTGTCCTCCCCCATTAGGTGTCTGTCACCCATGCTCTCGAGAGACACCCTCCCCTCTGTTTGAGAACATCAGGCCTCCCCAGGAAGTGGGTACAACCCCTTCCCACTCATTGTATGGCTCTCCACTCAGCAGTATAACACACTGTGACATGATGAGCCCTCACACCCTCCCTAGAAGCCTGCTCCAGGTGCATTCTACGCCAGATGCCTCCTATTCAGCCCCCTAAACTAGTATTCCTTCCTTGTCATATTGCCAGAGTGTTTACTCAACACTGTAGTTTCAGCCACATACCTGTGAATCCCCAGTGTTCATCTGCCCCTTCCCCCAACATTCCCCTGAGTTCCATGGACATCCGATCCATCCTTCCCACCCTAGAAGTTGTGACGCTTGCGCTGCTCAACCCAATGGTATACTTATACCCCTACCATATCCCTTCCCTGCGCAACTACTCATTTCCACGTTATCATAGATTTTGCCTGTGTGGGTATTCGCTCACAACCTTCTCTTTCCTGTAAACCTGTCTTCCAGACTGTAGCTCTCTGAGTCGGCTCGATTTGCTTAACTCATATCTGAGAGGTCACGTAATGTTTGTCCTTAAAGACGTGACTTGCTTCACTCAACATAAGGTTCTCAGTATTCATCCACGGTATCCCGTATGTTCACACTGTATTCCTTCTTACAGCTGAGTAGCATTCCATTGTATGTGTATCCCACATTTTGTGTATCCATTCGTCTGTTGAAGGGCATTTGGGGTGATTCCATTTGGCAATAGTGAATAATGCCAGTATGCATAATGCCAGTATGCATACTGGTGTGCATACATCTGTTCGCATCCTTGTTTTTAGTTGTAGGTATACACTCAGTAGTGAAATTTCTGGGTCATGTGGCAGATCTATAGTTAGTTTTTGGAGGAAGTGCCAATCTGTCCTCCACAATGCCTGGCCATTGTACATTCCCACCAGCAGGGAATGAGGGTTCCCCTTCCTCCACATCCTCTCCAACACTTGAAGTCCTTTCGTTTTTAATAGTAGCCAGTCTAATGGGTATAAGATGGCATCTCACTATAGATTTGATTTGCATTTCCCTTCTAATTATTGATGTTGAGCATCTTTTCATGTGCTTTTTAGCCATTTGTATTTCTTCTTTGGAGAAATGTCTGTTCAAATCTCGTGCCCATTTTTTAAAATGGGTTGTTTGTCTCCTTATTTTGAGATCAAGGATTCCTTTCCATATGCTGGATATTAGGCTCCCTCAGGTATCTGGTTACCAAATATTTCCTTGCATTAGGGAGGCTGCCTTGTCACTTTCTTGAGAAACTTCTTTGAGGTACAAAAGGTTTTAATTTTGAGGAGGTCCCTTTCATCTATTATTTCTTTTTCTGCTCCTGCTTTGAGTGTGAAGTTCATGAAGCCATTTCCTATCACAAGGTCCTGTAGATTCTTCCTTAGGTTATCTTACAAGGTCTTTATGGTCTTGGCTTTTCCATTTAGATCTTTGATGCACCTTGTGTTGATTTTTATATCAGGTGTTCATCTCTCATTCCTATGCATATGGATATGCAGTTCTCCAAGGCTCATTTGTTGCAGAGGCCGTTCTCTCCCAGTTGATTGGGCTTGGTGCCCTGTCGAATATCAGGTGACTCTATACGTCAGGATCTATATCCCGACTCTCAGTCCAGTTCCATTGGTTAGTATGTCTGTCCTTGTGACAGTATAATGCAGTTTTGACCACTGTAGGTTTGTAGTATGATTTAACGTCAGGTAGTGCCCTTCCTTGATTTCATTTTCCTTTTTCAATATGTCTGTGACTGTTCAGGGTACCTTGCCCTTCCAAATACATTTCACAGGGAGTATTTCCAAATCAGTAAAAAATGCTGTGTTTATTTTTATTAGGATTGCATTCACCCTGTAGATTATTTCGGGCAGTTTAGACACCTTAATGACGTTTATTCTAGCTATTGATGGACAGGGAATATTTTTCCATTTGTTTACGTCTTCTTTGATTAAAGTGTTGTGTAGATTTCTGTGTTTGTCATTTACATCTTTATTTAAATGTATTCCTAAGTATGTGATGTTTTTATATTATTATTACAAATGACGGTTTATTTCTTGATTTCCTCCTTCTATTGGTCATTATTGGTGTAGGTGTTTGGTTTTTGCACAGGTGTCCGGGGATCAATCCGGGTAGTAGGTGATTGGGTGCCTGTGGCTGTCCGTCAAGGGTAGGACAGGCCCCCGTAGGGGCGTGGCGTCCGGAGCGGGGCGGGAGCTCATTGGCTCAAGCGCTGGCGCCGACGCAGACGCTCCGCCCCTGAAGCCCCGCCCCGTCCCGGGCCGGCGGCCCCTAGAAGAGCTGGCGGCGTGTGGGGCGCACGAGGCCCTGCTGGGTGTTCCGGGGGCGCCGCCCGGGAGCCCGAGGGCGGGGGAGCGTGTGGTCGGCGGGCGTGGGGGCTGCGGGAGCGCTCGGCCCTTGCCCAGGGACCCCGCCCGTGTCCCGCCCGGGTAGCGGTAAGTTTGGGACGGAGTTGGCATCGGGGCGGGACAGGCGGGCGGGGACCCGCCGGGGCGCGGAGAAGGGGGCGAGGAGCTCCCCGCTGGCGGCGTCGGGGGCGCGGGTCCCGGGAAGTCGTGCGGGGCCCCGGTCCTGCACGCCCTCAGGGCCTGGTGGGGCCAGGGCGGCGCCTGGCGGGGGCGCTGCTTCCGGGGCGGCGCGGGGCCGGGGGCGGGGGTGCAGTCGAGGGGGCACGGGGTGCAGTCGGGGTGGGGGGTGGTGCACTCGGGGGGTGGTGCAGGTTGCAGTCGGCGGGGGGCGCAGGGTGCGGGGGGGGGGGGGGGGGGGGGGCGCAGGTTGCTGTCGGGGTCCTGGCCCGGCGGGACTGTGGTGCCGGGCCCGTGGCACAGTAAGGTCCCGGGGGTTCACGGGAAGGGTGGCCCGCCCTCACCCCCGCCCCTCCTGCGCCCCCCATGGTCCTGAACACCCCCACGGTACCCCGTGTCCCCCCCAGGGCCCCTCTGGCCCCTGAATGTTGCCCCCAGGGTTCCTCCAGTCCCACAGCGCTTCCTCCTCCCACTTAGTCCCCCCTTTTCCTCACAGTCCCCCTTCCTGCAAGGTCCTACCCCCCCCAACGCTTCCTGTCCTCCCCACTCCCGCCTGTCCCCCCCCCCACTCCCTCCCCCCCACTCTCCCTCCTAACCCCCGCTGTCCCTCTCCACACCAGGTCCCTCCTTGGCTCCCATGGTCCTTCCTGCCCTCACCCCAAAGTCCCTCTTCCCCGTCTACTGTCCCTTTCCCCCAAGACCACCCCCCCGTTGTCCCTCCCCGAACAGGCCGTCCAGCCCCCCCTTGGTCCCTGACCCTCCAAAGTCCCCTCCTTTATCCCCCCCATGAACCAGCCCCCATCCACGGTCCCTCCCCCACACAATGTTTTCTGCCCCCCCAAGGCTCCTGTCCCCCATGGCTCCTCCTGTCCCCCCACTCTCCCTCCTCCTCCCGCAGTCCCTCCTGTCCCCTCCCAGGTCCCTCTTCTTCCCCGCACAGTACCTCCTGTTTCCTGATGGTCCCTCCTGGTGCCCCACGCTCCCTCCATCCTCATGGTTACTCCCACCTCACCAAGGTCCCTCACCCTCAAGTTCTCTCCTGCCCCTTCACAGTCACTCCTGCACCCCTACCTTCCCTTCTCCCCCACAGTCCCTTCCCCCAAGGTCCCTTTAGCCCCCTCACGGCCTCTACTTCCCTCCACGAACCCTCCTGCCCCCCCACAGTATCTCCTCCCCCGCCAAGGTTCCTCCTGTCCCCCCCAGGTCCCTCCTATCCCCCCATGGTCCCTCCTTCCCGCTTACTGTCCCCCCATTGTCCCTCCCCAAACAGGCCATCCTGCCCCTCCCATGAATCACCCCCACACACAGTCCATCCTCCCCACAATCCTTTCTACCCCCACATGGCTCCTCCTGCCCCCCCCTTCCTGCCTCCCCCATGGCCCCTCCTCCCCGGCCAAGGTCCCTCCTATCCCCCCCATGATCCCTCCTCCCCCGCCAAGGTCCCTCCTATCCCCCCATGGTCCCTTCTCCCCCGCCAAGGTCCCTCCTATCCCCCCATGGTCCCTCTTATTCCTCCATGGTCCCTCCTGCTCCCCCCACGCACCTCCTGGTGTGCCATTCTCCCTCCACTCCCACGGCTCCTCCCTCCTCCCCAGGGTTCTTCCCCACCCCCATGGTCCTCCTCGCCCCCGCGGTCCCTCCTACCACCTCCACACTCCCTCGTGCCCCCCACAGTATCACCTCCCCTCGCGGTCCCTGCCTCTGCCTCCCCACAGTTCCTCCCCCACATGGTCCCTCATCCCCCCCACGGTCCCTCCTGCCCTTCCACAGTTCCTCCTCCTCTCCTACGGTCCCTCCTCCCCGTGATTGTCCCCCCACCCACTGTGTCCCCCCCAAAGTCCATCCTCCTCCATGTTCCCTCCTTCCCATGATCCTCCCCAACCCCGGTCCCCCCACATGGTCCCTCCTGTCCCCCCACCGTCTTCCCTTCCTCCAACTTTCCTTCCAGCACTCCCACGGTCCTCCTGTCACCCCACAGTTCCTCCTGTCCTCCCAAAGTCCCTCTTTCTCTCTCCCCCCATGATTCCCCACCCTCAGTGTCCCCTCAAAGTTTGTCCTCCTCATTGGTCCCTCCCGCCTATGGTCTTCCCTGCCCATGGTCCCCTCCAAGGTCCTTTCTCCCCCCACTGTCCCAGCTGCCCACCCCCACATTCCCTCCTTCCCCCTCAGTCCCTCCTGCCTCCCCTTGGTCTCTCCTGCCCCCCACAGCCCTTCCTGCCCCCCATGATCCCTCCTGCACCCCTGTGGTCCCCCCTCCCCTCCATGGTCCCTTCTCCCTCTCCACAGTCCCCCCTCCCTCCCTGCACTGCCCAGGGTCCCCCATGGTCCACCCCTTGGCCCTGCCCTGCACCCTCCTGGCCCTCCCAGGTCCCTGGGTGCTTCCCCTTTCAGCGCCCCCTTGCCAAGGCCCTACACTTCAGATGGCCCCTGGAGCCAGGCGGAGGCTGCTTCTCCCTCTTCTCCTCCCACCTGGAAAGGCCAGGCTCAGGGACTGGCCTGCAGCAGTGGCTCTTCCAGGGGTCACTGCTGAGGGGGAATTGGGGGCTCCTGGGGAAGGGCTCCTGGGAGGCCCAGGGGGAGCGTGACTGACCCCCGGTGTGTGCCTGCAGGGAGCACAGTGAGTGGGGCCCTCGCGGGAGGGGCCTCTGGGTGCAGGTTTGTGCCCGGCCTGGGAGCTTTGCAGGGACCACCACAGTGTGCGTCTAAAAGTGTGTGTCTGGCCCCAGAGGTCTGCAGGTGCGGCTCCTCCTGCTCTCAGGCATTTGCGTTCTTGAGGTCACAGCCCTGGTGAGTCACTTGAGCCTTTCCTTGTCTGTGTGTCCTGTTTCATTCTTTTCTGGTTTCTGGGATTCCACAGGGCAGGTGAGGGCTGGGTTCTAGGGCCCCCACCACTGTGTCCCCTCCTGGCTGTGGCTGCACTGTAGGCCCAGGACAGCCTCAGCCTTGGCTTCCCTCAGAGCTCCCCCTGGTCCCAGGACACTCTTTCCTTTTGGTGGTGGTTACAGGTTTTCTTAGAAGTGTGGTTTCCTGGAGTAACGCTGGGTGGAAACGGTTGGAGAGCTCTTGCTCAGGTGATAGCTTGCTAGGGCCGGAGGAGGGCAGCTGGCCGGTGGGGGCCACTGGATTTGGGTGCCTGCTAGGACCCTCTGCACAGCCTGGGAAAGGGCGCCTGCTGGCCAGGCCGCCTGCCCGAGGCTGCTGACGGTCCCAGGGGTGTGCTGAGCATTTCCAGGGGCTCCAGGAGCCTCTCCTTGGCAGGGGGGTGACCTGGGTGTCTTGGGGACACCACTGTCGCCCTGCTTTGTCTACCAGGAGCAGTCACCCAGCTGGCCTTAAAGGAGCCTGGCTGCAGAGGACGCCTCTGTGCTTACTGTTCTCGGCCTCTTAGAAGAGTTGGTCCCGTTGTAGGGAAGCAGCTCAGGGCTGTGGAGCCGCTGCTCTCACTCAGGACAGATGGCTGGACCTTCTCAGCCCACCCCCTTCTCTTGTCCCCTGCACTTCCCCCTGCACTTCTGAAGGTGGTTTTCACAGGGTTGCCTCCTGGAAGGGGAGCCAGGCAGGGCTGCTGGGGCCCTGTCACTTCCATGCAGATGACCACGCTGTTCTCCTAGTGCCCTGTCACTCAGCAGATCCTAAGTGTGACGAGGAAGAATACAGTGCTACTCTCAGTGGTTTTATAAGAAAACCGTAGCAATGAAATCTTTAGATGAGGATTAGCAGTCCTTTTTGTTTTTTTTTAACAAATTAATTTTATTGATACATGTATGTTTTAACAATTCAGTTTTATTGATATTAAGAAAGCCTACAAGTCATTCAAAGTGTACAATGCATGGTATTTAGTATAATTACATGGATGTGCATTCATTACCTTGGTCATCATTAGAATATTTTCATTATTTCAATAATAAGAAAAATAAACTAATGAGAAAATTCTTCACACCCTCTGTTTGCCTGCTGGATATAACTTCCCTTTCTGGCAGCTCCAGCACAATTATTGATGTATTAAGCAGTTTTATTGAGATATATTCACAACGATATGAACTGTCCAAAGCGTGCCATCAGTGGCTTTTAGTATAATCACAGTGTGGTGCATTCATCGTTATAAAAATTTTTAGAATCTTTTTCAGTACTTTAAAAGGAAAATCTCAAGCCCCTTAGCAGTCATTCCCCAGCCCTATATAACCACTAACCTAACTTCATCTTTATAAACTGATTTACATTTTCTATCAGTGGAATCATGCAGTATGTAGTACTTAGAGTCAGGTTTCTTTCCCTTAACATAAGGGATATATTAATATTTTGTAGTGTTAACATACATTTGTTCAATTTCAAAAATTACACTGATATATGCAGTTTTATCCATATTCATATTTCACACGTGATCTTTCCTATGCTAAGAAAGAACCTTTTGGTTACTCTATCTCTTTTGTTACCTCTGTTTCTTGAGCAACAGATCACATTTTAAAGTCTCCAAACTCAACTCTTCGGTGTAACCTCATCTATTTTCTTTTTCTTTTGTGCATTTAATAATTGAATATATAAACAATTTAAAGAAAAGAAAACACTTGAATAAAAACAATACAATTATAAATTGAATATATTGGGTATCTGATAAGTTTTTTCCAATCCTACATTATATTACACGATACGTTTGGTTCATAGTCAACACAACCATATAGTATTTGATCTTTTGTGTCTGGCTTGCTTCCCTCAGCATAATGTCCCCTAGATTCAGCCATGGTGTCATGCGCTTTATGACTTCATTTCTTTTTACTGCTGCATAATGTTCCTTCATGTGAATACACCGCAGTACGTTTATCCATTCATCAACGGATGGACACCCGGGGTGTTCCCAACTTCCGGCGATAGCGAATGATACTGCTTTGAACATGGGTGTGCTGATGTCCATTTGTGTCCCTGCTATCAGGGCTGTATACCCAGTAGTGATGTTGCAGTGTCATGTGGCAAGTTTATCTTTAACTGCTTTAGTAACTGCCAAACAGTCCTCCACAGGAGCTGTACCACTGTGCTTTCCCACCCACAGTGAGTTAGCGTGTCTCCACGTCCTCTCCAGCACTGTGGTTCTCTGTCTGTGGCAGGATCACTGGAGTGGGATGTCAGGGACGGGATAACGTGGGAGGAAGCCCACCTCGCGTCCATATAAGGCCCATAAATGTACGTTCGTGGGGCATCGCCTCGGTGGATGGAGGTTCAGACGGTAACCGAAGGAATGTCAAATTCCCATCCTGGGGAGCTCTGCCACGTTCTCTAAGACGTCAGCAAGATTCCCCCTAGAGTACAGGGACAATGACTAGTGGAGGAAGATGGTCTCCTGATGGACACTTGATATTGATGACTGTGTGTGCTTATGAACCTTCACACTCGAAATTGAAACTTAGCCTTCTGTTACAGGGTGCCTAAGAGTTGCCTCCTGGGAGCCTCCTCGTTCCTCACGTGCGGCCTCTCTCTAAGCCAAACTCAGCCTATAAATACATTGTCTGTCCCCCAGTGTGGGATATGACTCCAGGGTATGAGACTCCCTGGCACCGAGGGATTACTACCAAGTACCAACTAGCAATGCCACTGGAAAAAGACCTCGACCAAAATGAGGAAAAGATAAAAGAGAAATCAGTTGAGGTGCTAAGAGTCTGCAAAGGGAGGTGAGCCCAGAGGTTATCCCAGGGTTGATGCTTATGCATGTCTCAGCAGGGTCTCTCACTGCCAAAGTCGATGCTACCCCAGAGAGCTGGTGTCCTGAGTGTTCTGAAACATCCAGGCGCTGGAGCCAGGCAGACAGCTCAGGAGTTTGGTGCCCTGCCAGTGGTCCCTACTTTGGAATTTATGGTCCCGCCGAGTGCACTGACTTGGGCCCAGTTGTTTCCCCACACGTGGCTCTTCTGTCCTTCTATTTATGTCTGTAATTAGCACTGAAGTTAGTCCTGTAGAGGCCTGCGTGTCCTCCAGGTAGGTTGTAGACAGGCCTTGGTGGGCTGCTTCTAAGGGCAGCGTGGTGGGGAGGTGCCTGAGATTAGATAGGTAGAGGTGCAGGTCTGTTGATGGATGCAGCGCCTTTTGTTATCCATGCTCCAGCTCATAGACGTGTGTGTTTTTTTTCCTCCAGTTTTGGCTGCCGTACAGTTGCTCTAGGAATCATTGCACGGATACAGTTTCGTTTGTTTAGGAAAGACTTTTTGGAGTGGAGTCAGGATGAATTACGGTAAGTTCACATTTTTAAGAAACTGACAAAATGTTTCCCAAAGTGGCAGCACCGTTTTGCATTCTCACCGGAAATGTGTGAGGATTCCAGTTTTTCCACATTTTCTTTAACGGTTGGCATTACGTCTCTTGATTTTAGCCATTTTATTATCTATAGCAGATTTTAGCATGTATTTCCCTAGTGATGAAAAGGATCATACGTTTCTCCTTTGGTAAATGTGTATTCTCGTATTTCTCCCATTTTTAAGTGCTGTTTGCCTTTGTTTTAAAGAAGCATACAGTTCATGCACAGTGCACAATCGGTGGTATTTGGCACAATCACAAAGTCATGAGTTGATCCCCTCAGTCATCATTAGAGCATTTTCGTTAGTTCAATAATAATAATAAATGAAAAAAACAACTAGTAAAATACATCACCTCTTGATCTCTCTGTGCTTCCCCTGCTGTCCGCAGATCCCATTTCTAGGTATTTTTGCACAAATACTTTTTTTCCCTCTATACGTTGATTTATAGTGACATCTTACGTAGATGGACTCATACGTTATGTTACACAGTGCAATTAGGTGAGAGTAGTGCAAGCCTCCTGTATTTGTCCCGTTGTGTCTGGCTTGCTTCACTCAGCATCCCGTCCTCCAGTTCATCCATGTTGTCATCGGGTTCACGACTTGACTTCTTCACACCCCGGCACGATGTTCCTCCGTGTGAATACAGCACAGTGTGTTTCTCCAGTCACCGGCTGATGGACACCCGGGCTGTTTCCGGCTTCTGGCAGTTGGGATAACGGCACTCTGAAGGTAGGTGTGCAGGTGTCTGACATGTCAGTGCTCTCAGTTCTCCTGGGAATATGCCCAGTAGTGCTGTTGCAGGGTCCCGTGGCAAGTCTATATTCAGCTTCTTTAGGAACTGCCCGACAGTCCTCCACCGTGGCTGTGGCCTTCTGCATTCCCACCAACAGTGAATAAGTGTTCCTGTCTTTCCTCATCCTCTCCAACACTTGCACTTCTCTGACTTTTTCATAGTGGCTATTCTGATAGCTGTGAAATCACATTTGCGTTTCTCTAATCATTAATGATGTTGAATATTTTTTCATGTGTTTTTTGCCATTTGTATTTCTTCTTTGGACAAATGTCTATTCATGTCTTTTGCCCATTTTTCTATTGGGTCGTTTGTCTTTTTATTGTTGAGTTGTTACATCTCTCTCTATATCTTGTACATTAATCCCTAATTGGACATGTGGTGTCTAAGTGTTTTCTCCCATTGAATTGGCTGCCTTTTCCCCCGTTTGATAAAGTCCTGGGAGGTGCAAAAGTGTTTAATTTTCAGAAAGTCCCATTTATTTAATTTTTCTTTTGTCGTTTGTGCTTTGGGAGTAAGGTCCAAGAAACCACCACATACTACAAGGTCTTTAAGACATTTCTCTACATTTTCTACTAGTAGTTTTATGGTCCTTTTTTTTTTTTTAGAGAAACAATAAATGTATAATAGTTGTGAACTTAAAAAACATGTAACATCTCACTCTACCACCAGTAACTTGTATTGTTTTTAAACCTTTTAAACTAATGATTAAAGAACATTGTCAAAATATTACTACTAAACAAAGTATTTTTCCTCTAACCAATACAATTATTATCTTTATATCATTTATATATGAACATACATAAAAAAGTCTATAGCAAAAGTTGCGAACTTACAAAGCAAACATGCATAACGTCATGCAGGGGTCCCATACATCAACCCTCCACCAAAACCTTGTATTGTCATGGGACGTTTGCTGCAAACTATGAAAGAACACTGTCAAAATCTTACCACTAATCATAGTTCTTATCTTACATTTGGTGTGTTTTTTGGCCAAACCACCCTATTATTTTTTAAATATGTATATTTTTATGACAAAAGTTGTAAACTTATCAAACAATTATGCACATGTGCAGAAATCTGATTATTGTCATGTCCATAGCGTACATTTGGCTCACTTTTCCATACTGCCTCAGTATCAACACAGTACATCTTTTGCATAGATGCAAGAATAGTATATTATGACTACTAACCACAGTCCATAGGTCCCTCCAGCTGTATTATTCCCATGCTTCTCCACATTCCCAACACCTGCCCTGGTAATATACATTTGTTGTAGCTCACAAAGGACACTCGTGCATCTGTGCCATCAACCACAATTCTCACCCACCTCTTGGTTTACCGTGCTATCCAGTTCCTAGATCATTCCCAAGCATTCCGTCAATTGGCATTTACATAACTAGACTACGATTTTCAGTCACATCCCCATTTATAAAGTAGCTGTTACTCACTGTGTGTTACCATCCACTCTATACATTTCCCCAATTTTACAGCACAGCTAACTAAAACTTCTACATACATTAAACATCAGTAGTCCACTCAGTTCCCCTCTTTTCTCCTTCAAGAATCCACCCCCTACCACTCGGTCTTGAAGATATTTTCCAATAATTTCTTCTAGAAGTTTTACGGTTCTTGTTTTCATTTTTAGTTTTTTGATCCATTTTGAGTTAATTTTTGGATAAGGTGTGAGATAGGTGTCCTCTTTTCCTTCTTTCAGCTATGGATGTCCAATTCTTTCAGCACCGTTTGTTGAATGGATTGTTCTGCCCAAGCTGTGTGAGTTTGACAGGCTAGTCAACAATCACTTGACCATACCTGTGAGGGTCTGTTTGTGAACCAGAAATTTGGTTCCACTGGTCTATTGTGTCTGTCTTTAGGCCAGTACCACGCTGTTTTTACCACTATAGGTAGGTATTATGATTTAAAGTCTGGAGATGAGGGTTTGCTTTTCCTTTTTATGGTGTTTCTGGCTATTCAAGACTCCTTTCCCTTCC